>NC_079197.1:81198206-81498206 GCF_029499605.1 Hyla sarda | reverse complement strand
CAAAGGTTATGTTTTTGGTTAATTGCAAATCACAAACAGCACTGCAAGCAAGCAAGCACATACAACTACCCAATACTGTAGCACAGTTAGGGACTTTCCTGGGACTTGTGTCTTATTGCTGTCTCTGGATTAGATCAGCTACCCTATGCATGCAACCTCTATATGACTGCCTACCTACACAGCTATTTCATCTCACCACTGAAGCTGTGAAGAACCATTTCTCACACTGAAATGTGAGGACAAGGTAACAAATATTGCCTACCCAGGTAACTGGGACGGCACAAGTGCTCTTCCCATACACTCGACCACTCAGATGAAATGTTAGTAAACATGATAAGGGTCAAAAAAGGATAATTCAACCTTTATTCCCTAAGGGGAAGCAGCAGACATGATGGGAAAAACAAATGTTATCAAATCAACTGGTGCCGGAAAGTTATTCAAAATTGTAAATTACTCCAAATTAAAAATTTAAAACCTTCTAGCACTTTTCAGCTGCTGTATGCTCCAGAGACAGTTGTGTATTTTCCAGTCTGACCACAATGCTCTCTGCTGCTATCCCTGTCCATGTCAGGAACTGTCCAGAGCAGGAGAGCTTTGCTGTGGGGATTTGCTCCTGCTGTGGGCAGTTCGTGACACAGATAGAAGTGGCAGCAGAGAGCACTGTTGTCAAACTGGAATGAATTGCAGTGATCCCTCAACTTACAATGGCCTCAACATAAAATAGTTTCAACATACAATTGTCTTTTCTGGACCATCGTAAGTTGAAACCAGACTCAACATACAATGTACGGACAGTCCAGATCTGTGAAACATGTCAATGGCTGGAAGAACCGACCAATCAGAATGGGCATTCACTGGTAAAACCCCTGTATTACTGAAGTGCATGCACTGACTGGTGTCTGGTAGCGCCCCCTACAGTACAGGGAGGTATTACATGTTCTGTACTCTTTACCTGTATTACTGAAGTACATGCACTGACTGGTGTCTGGTAGTGCCCCCTACAGTACAGGGAGGTATTACATGTTCTGTACACATTACCTGTACCAGGGTTACCTGCTCCTTTGGACACCAGGTGAGGGCGACTCCATTACTTTTTTAGGACACAGTGTACGGTACAGGACCCCGAAGAAGCTCCTGTCCTCTACATAGACCAGTGTTTCCCAAGCAGGGTGGCCCTAGCTGTTGCAAAACTACAACTCCCAGCATGCCCCGTCCGGGCATGCTTGGAGTTGAAGTTTTGCAACAGCTGGAGGCTCCTTGCTTGGGAAACACTGACATAGACAGTGATTTACAGCTCCCAGCAGATCTTTCCTACTTTTATATGTAAGTATTTGCTTTATCTATATTAGTTATCTACTTATTTTTCTTCAATTCTCACTTTTTCCTATTTTTTGGATGACATTTTTGTGCCTTTAGAACCAATTACCAGGTTTCCATAGAGTTCTGGTCTCAACATACAATGGTTTCAACATACAATGGTCATCCCAGAACCAATTAATATTGTAACTTGAGGGACCACTGTATACAATTTCCTCTAGAGTATACAGCAGCTGATCAGTCCTGGAAGGGTTATAAATTAGTAATTTTCCAGTATGTATAGCTTTCTGACACCAGTTGATTAAAAAAAGAATTTTAAGCTGTACCTTTTCTAGTAAGTATTTAGTCTCCTCAAGTCTATAATCAGTCTGTAGTGAAAGAATTCTTGGATTGATAAAAAGTTGGCATGGCATGTTTCATAGCAGATAGCACCTGTAAAACCACTTTATAGCCATCTAAGTGACTTGGTTTTTCTATCATTGTTGGAAATGATTATTTTTATTTTTCATTTTTCCAATAAGCAGCACAAAGAGATTCAATGGAAAAAGTACCTTAAAACAAAAAAAAAAAGCACTATAAAAGGGATTGTATCTCCATTTGCTAATAAATGGGCTATTTCTATTAAACTAATCTCACAGGGGAGCTGTTCTATGTGATGTGGTGGATTTCTTAGAGAAAATAGAATTATATCAATAAAGCAGCCACATCAAAACCCAACGACTCATATGGACTTTATGTCTAAGCAGAAATACCAATCTCCTGGAAAATCAGGCATTTCAAAAATCCTGCTTTCTTTTTCCAGCCTTTTTCCAAGTAATGCTGAAGCTCACCCCAAAAATTCCATGTCTGTCCAAGACAGTGAATTGAGCTCTCTTATCCACAGCCATCATTTTTATTTTTCTGTACTTTTTATTATTAGTACAGATTAATCTGAGTGCTCTTGTAGCCTGCTCTTTTTTAATGTTAACGAGTTTTGATTTTACATAACGTGGAAACCCATCCAGCACAGCTTTCAAAACTTGGAGAACAAAGGTCAGGGTACTTAAGCATAATCATTTGGAGTTTCGTCCAACCTGTGACTAGTTGTTTCCAAGTGTTACATTGTGTTAGAGAAGAAAAAGGAAAATGAACCATTAAGAGATGTTAGGAGTTTGTCAGTCAGCATGCAAAGCTTTGGGGTCCAGCCGTATGTATTAACTTTGTCAGTACCAAAAAGGGTTCTCTTAGTTCAAGCATACATTTTGGCCAAATTACTGAGTTCATTTAAGTAAATCATTGTTATTTTTAATGATAACTATAACTATTGCTTAGATATATTTGTATTCCTTTCAAACACATATCACATTGAATGACAAGCCCATAAACAACACCTTCATTGATGTTGGTTGGTTGGCTCAGCTACTGTAGGTGCAGTCAAGGTTTATAGAAAGGCAGAAAAAAACATCTGAAAAAAAGCAAGGAGAAATCCATCTCACTTTATAAAAAAAATCCACACAACAGCGATACAATCCCCATGTCAATTTTAACATTAGTTACAGTAACACCAATGCATTTCAGGAAACTATGCCTTAGTCTTAACCCCTTCCTGACCCATGACATACATGTACATCATGACCTGGAAGGTTTTCTCGACCTATGACGTACATGTACGTCATGTAGATACTGGCCACTACTCGTGGCATCCCACCGCGCCTGGTAAGATGGTGGCTATCACTGATAGCCAGCCATCTTGCCTCGGTACCTAGGGGTTTTTTGTCCCCCCCCCTCAAAGCGATCGCTCCTATCAGCTAGTCAAATCTGACTAGCTGATGGCAGCGTTTTGCACAGAAAAATCCTGAGCAGCGCAGTGTGTGTGTCCCGATCACGGGGACCGGGAAACACACAGCTCTGCTAAGAGACCCCAGTGTCCCTTACCTGTCCCCCTCCCCCTGGTGTCCCTTACCCATCCTGAGTTGCCGACGTTGTGCCCACCGGCATGCTTTAGTTTCACTTTCTTTTTTTTTTTTGTAAAGAAGCTGTTTAGTTGTACAACAGCTCCCCCCAACAGCTCCCCCAGTGTCCTAAACCTGTTACTGCATGTTTAGTGCACTAGACACTAGGGGGAAGCTGTTGTAGAGAAGTAAAAAATAAATAAATTAAAATAATATATATACACGTATATATTCATGTATATATACTGTATTTATATACATATGTGTGTATTTATATATATATATATATGTATATATATATATATATATATATTTTTATGTGTATATATATATATATATATATATGCATATAATATATATATATATATATATATATATATATATATATATATATACACATATATATTCAAAATGTAATTGTTCCCCCCAAAAAAATTTTTTTTAACTTTGTAGAAAATTTTAAAAAATTATCATAATAATATAAGCCATCTAATGTTGTAATAACAGTAAAAGAATGTTTAACAAATGATTCCAGCATAAAGTAGACATGTTGACGACTGAATTAATAACTAAATTTATTTGGCATATGACTATTTCTCTTACAAGGAGAGAGTTTCAAACATAGGGAAATGAAAATTTTTCCAATTTTTCACAATATTTTTGAGTTTTTCACAAAAATCGCTTCATGTATCAACAAAAATTTACCCCTGTCTCAAAAAAACTTACACAATATGTCTCGAAAAAGCATTCTATGAATCACTTTTCCAGGTAAAAGTAGTTCAAAGTTATTACCACTTAAAGAGACACATGTCAGATTTGAAAAAATGGACTGGGTCATGAAGGCCAAAACTAGCTTGGTCATGAAGGGGTTAAAAGGGCTCTGGTAAGCTCACTATCATTGTACTCATGCATCTGGGCTTTCATTTTGTGACGGTCGTGGTCGCTACCCAGCACCATGACATTTTTGGCACTCACTTGAATCAGGTAGCTGTGAAGTGGCAATTTGGCTTGTACAGGTTGATTAAAATGTATAACAGGCCTGCACAACATAGTTTGTAAGGTTGAAAAAAAGACAAAATTCCATCGAGTTCAACCTAAAACCCTACTGTGTTGATCCAAAGGAAGATTCCTTCCTGACTCCAATATGGCAATTAGAATAATTGCCTGGATCAATGTTCTATACACACAAGTCTAGTATCTGTAACCTTTAATATTTTCCAGATCAACATCCAGTTCCTCCCTCCCCCATGAACTTGTTTGTTGAGTCAGACATCACAACATCATGTGGCAGACAGTTCCATAGTCTCAATGCTCTTACAGTAAAGAATCTCCATCTGTGATGATGGTAAAAGCTTCTTTCCTCTAGAGGATGCCTCCTTGTTCTGGTTACCTGCCCAGGTATAAAAAGATCACTAGAAAGATATCTGTACTGTATATTCATATATTTGAACATATATTTCACGGACCCCTCACTCCCGTGCCATTATATTTCAGCCCCCCCCCTCCCCGTGCCATTATATTTCAGCCCCCCCCCACCCCGGTGCCATTATATTTCAGCCCCCCCCCCATGCCATTATATTTCAGCCCCCCACCCCGTGCCATTATATTTCAGCCCCCCACCCCGTTCCATTATATTTCAGCCCCCCCACCATGTGCTATTATATTTCAGCCCCCCACCCCATGCCATTATATTTCAGCCCCCCCGTGCCATTATATTACACCCTCCCCTCCTTTGCCCCATCATTCACTGATTCACCAAACCCCCTCCCCCTGCTTTTACCTGTCCTCCGTCCCCATGTGCGCTCCGGCAGGCTCAGGGGTTGGCCTTGATGTTGCTGGTCCGCATCCTCAGTCCTGACGAAGGTGCGCACGATGAGTGACGTCATCACATGCGCCTACGGCGGGATGCCTACATCCTGCGCGGCACGCTATAGAACTGCAGTCTTTTTAGGAGTTTAGTGATGGGGCCCCGTTATATGTGAATTCCTCAGGGATTTAGGCCTGAAGAATTCACCTGCCCGATGCCCGGAACTGCATGTCCTGGGCATCAGGCGATACAATTTCCACATCCCTGATGACTGTATGTAGATTTACCATTTGTTTCATCATATCTCCTGTTCCACCACCACAGTTTTTAATTTGTCCAATGTGTTTATGGGTTTTATACGATTCTATGGATTGTATATGAGAAAATACAATAAAATAAAAACTAAATATAAAGATAAAATAAAATAGGATATGTTGTGTTATTTTGTCTGAATGTGTTCTTTTGGCCATCTTGTCAGGATTATCAAAGTGTGTTTAAAGGGGTACTCCGCCCCTAGACATCTTATCCCCTATCCAAAGGATTGGGGATAAGATGTCTGATCACTGGGGGTTTGGACGCTTGACCCCCGCGATCTCGGTCCGGCACCCTGGCATTCTGAGCTTTTATGTTCACAATGCCAGCTGCATTAGGTGGCCGTGGTTATCGCTACCCCTTCTTAAAGGGGTTATACAGGAAAAAAACTTTTTTTTATATAACAACTGGCTCCAGAAAGTTAAATAGATTTGTATATGACTTCTATTAAAAAATCTTAATCCTTTCAGTACTTATGAGCTTCTGAAGTTAAGGTTGTTCTTTTCTGTCTAAGTGCTTTCTGATGACACGTGTCTCGGGAACCGCCCAGTTTAGAAGAAAATCCCCAGAAGCTCATAAGTACTGAAAGGATTACGATTTTTTAATAGAAGTAATTTACAAATCTGTTTAACTTTCTGGAGCCCATCTGTTTAACTTTCCTGGATAACCCCTTTAATGTCTTACGAAGGGGGGTGACAGTTGTGGTCGCTCGTAATACAGATTACTTGGGTGTCAGACCAGAGATCCTGGGGGTCCCTGCAGCTGGAATTCCCATGATTTGACATTTTACCCCTATACTTTGGATTAGGGATATGATGTCTAGGGGCCCCTTTAAATTCAGAGACCTGTGTATTCATTGATTATAATGTTATATTCCATCAATGATTAAGTGACGATGTAGGGGCTGGGTGGTATGCCCCACTTATTGTTGTTTATACCTGCACTCTATCAGATATAGATTATGGTATAATATAAATGGATGGACAGTTTATATAATATTTAATAGAGAACATTTCACCCGACACATGAGAATGAAAATTGTCAACTGTGTCCTTTATCATTTGGTAGAATTTCTTAAAGTCAATGTTTTGTAGACAGATGGCTACCATGCAGCATTGGGCACCATCGCCAATAGTCTATAGATGCTATATGACAGAGCTTCCCATATCCACAGCACCCGATTCCACATGGCGCTGGTCACAAGCGGGAGACGGTGCTGTGGAGAATCAAGTCCAAGAATTTAACACTCTCTTTACTAAAATGACCCGTGAAACTGATTACCCCAAGGGTTAACATTAAAGGGTACCTCTCATCAAAAAAACTTTTGATATATTATAGATTAATGTATGCAGAATAACTTTACAATTGCATGTTATTAAAAAATATGCTTCTTTATATTTAATTTTCCACTTTGAAGAAATGACCACTAGAGGTCTCCCTACCAGTCCTGGCAACAAGCATTTCAGTCTCATTCTGGAGTCCTAAACACTACGATCTGCCAGTCTGCTTTGTTCACAAAGGAGAACACTCAGAGCTGCCAGTCTGCTTTGTTCATAGCCTGTTTGGCTGTGAACAAAGCAGGCTGGCAGCTCTGAGTGTTCAGGACTCCAGCATGAGTCAGAAATACTTGCTGACAGGACTGATCGGGAAAAATACAATAGAAAGAAGCATATTTTTCATTAACATGCTGTTGGAAAGTTATTCAACATTCATTAATCTAAAATATATCAAAAGTTTATTTGATGAGAGGTACCCTTTAAAGTATGATGAAAAAATAAAGTGTCCAAAATATCCACCACCTCTCTGTTCCAAATAAATATGGTGTCATCTATGTATCGTTTAACCCCTTAAGGACTCAGCCCATTTGGGCCTTAAGGACTCAGACAATTTTATTTTTACGTTTTCGTTTTTTCCTCCTCACCTTCAAAAAATCATAAATCTTTCATATTTTCATCCACAGACTAGAATGAGGCCAGTTGTCTGTTCTAATGCCATCACTCACTTTACCATAAAATGTATGATGTAACAAAAAAAAAATACTATTTGTGTGGTGAAATTAAAAAGAAAACCGCAATTTTGAAAATTTTGAAAGGTTTCGTTTTCACGCCGTACAATTTACGGTAAAAATGATATATGTTCTTTATTCTTTGGGTCAATACAATTAAAATGATACCCATGATTACATACTTTTCTATTACTGTTGCACTTAAAAAAAAATCGCAAACTGTTTAACCAAATTAGTGCGTTTAAAATCCCCCTATTTTGAAGAAATATAACTTTTTCATTTTTCCGTATAAGCAGCGGTATGAGGGCTCATTATTTGTGCCATAATTTGTATTTTGTATTGATACCATATTTGCTTATATAATACTTTAAACACATTTTTTATAATTTTTTTGGGAATAAAATGTTATAAAAAGCAACTATTTTGGACTTTTTTTTCTTTTACGTTCACGCTGTTCACCGTACGGTATAATTAAGATTTTATTTTAATAGTTGGGATATTTACGCACGCAGCGATACCAAATATGTATGTAAAATTCTATTGTATATGTACATATTTTTTTTTACACTTTTTTGGGGTGAAATCGGGAAAATGGGACAATTTACGTTTTTTTATTGGGAGAGGGGGTTTTTCACTTTTTTAAAACTTTTTTTTACTTTTATTTTTACACTTTAATAGTCCCCATAGGGGAATATTTATAGCAATCATTCAATTGCTAATACTGTTCAGTGCTATGCATAGGGCATAGCACTGATCAGTATTATCGGTAATCTTCTGCTCTGGTCTGCTCGATCGCAGACCAGAGCTGAAGACCTGTGGAAGGCAGCGGAGGCAAGTGACGGGACCTCCGGCTGCCATGCTGGATGATCGGATCGCCACGGCAGCGCTGCAGGCGATCCAATCATCCATTTTAGTGTCCGCAATGCTGCAGATGCCGTGATCTGTATTAATCACGGCATCTGAGGGGTTAATGCCGTGATCGCGGATGGCCGCCATTACCGGCGGGTCCCTGGCTGCTATCAGCAGCTGGTACCTTCCGCGCATGACCAGAGCATCGCTCCTATGCTCGCGGTTATGTATAGGACGTAAATGTACGTCCTGGTACGTTAAGTAGCAGCTCACCAGGCGTCGTTAAGGGGTTAAATAACACTAAATTCAATGTCCACCTATGGTGGCTATAAATAAAAATGTTTTCAAAAGCCTCCCCTTCTCTCCCCCTGGCTATCGGCGCCGCTGCCCCATTGCCGGCGCCGTTTCTCTCCCCCTGGCTATCGGCGCCGGCAATGGGGCACCGGCACCGATAGTCAGGGGGAGAGAACGGGCAGCGGCGCAGATAGCCAGGGGGAGAGAAGGGCCGGCAGCAGGGCTCTAGACCACAGGACAGGCAGAGGCAGAGAAGCGGGCAGCGACGGCCTCTCTCCCCCTGCCTTTCCTCGGGGTGTATCGGGGTATACGCATGCACACACACGCACCCTCATTTAACCAAGAATATTTGGGTAAAAAACTTTTTTTACCCAAATACCCTTGGTAAAATGAGGGTGCGTGTTATAGGCCAGTGCGTGGTATACCCCGATAAATACAGTACATATTACACACACATATATATATATATATATATATTATTTATATCTATCCCTTCACTTACTGAAGGATAAAATACAGAGTTGATGACATCACAATGACATCATAAAGACAGGTTCTATTCAGACAGACGCTCTGATGACTTTCCCTCATTCACTCGCTACTACTTACTCAGGAGAGTTACATGTGAGTGCGCAATCGCGATTTCTGCGATTCTAGAGATACTTTTTTCTTCGCATTCTTCATACAATGAAGGCAACAAAGAAGAGAAATCATTTAGAAAAAGAAGGAGCGATGAAGGAGGACAGAACTGCCATCGAGCGGAGAGATAATGGCCAGGAGACTAAGAAGCCAAAAAACAACAGGTTCTTAGGTTACCTGCGAAACCCTGGGACCTGGATGAGAAGAACTTCTGACAAAGAGAAGAGAAGTTTGAGTGAACTCTCAGGACCCAGCAATATTAATGTGATGGACGGCTAAGGTAGGACATCATGTAATGACCAGGGACTTGAGAAAGCCAAGAAAAGGCCAAGTGTCTTAGCCCTTCTGCAGACACCATGGAAGTGGCTTGCTGACCTAAAATGGAGAGGATCTTATGTACTCAACGAGGAAACTCCATACATTTCCTCCAAACCAGGTCACAAGGCATCAGCACAGGAAGCCAAGAAATGTCCAAGGGTCTCATTAGCCAAGCTACAGGCACCTTGGAAGTGGCTTGCTGATCTAAAATGGAGAGGATCATATGTGGTCAGAGAGGAAATCCCAGGACCCAGTACATCTAAAGAGCAGGAAAAAGATGATGAGGGGGATCATACCATCCTACAGCCTGGTACGTCATCTAAAATAGTCCCCCTATCACTACACTGCTTCACTTTACATGGTATACTTGGTAAAGGAGGTTATGGCAAAATCTACTTAGGAAGAGACATCATACGAAAGGAATATGTGGCCATTAAAGGAACAAAAAAGAAGTGGTTCACAAGATATGGACACACGTTCATAGAGCTCCATGTCCTCCAACTCTCCCACCAGTGCCCTTATTTAATCCATGGTCTGGCAGCCTTCCAATCACTAAGCTATGTTTACTATGCTATGGAGGTGGCCACCAGAGGGGATCTGCATAACTTTATCCTAAGCTACAGTCCTCTTGATGTCAGAACAGCAAAATTTATCACAGCTGAGGTGGTTTGTGGCATACAGTTCTTACACAGTAAAGACATTGTCCATAGGGACCTCAAACCAGGAAACATTCGTCTAACCCAAGATGGCCACATCAAAAAAACAGATTTTGGCCTTGCTGCGAGAGATGAATTCCGGAAGACCAGAGGTACACCAGGGTACGAAGCCCCAGAACTTGTAAAGAACAAGGCACATGGGAGAGGAGTGGACTACTATTCCATTGGCACTATGTATATAAAAAGCAGGCGGGCTCAGCATCATACACAAAGGGGTGCTATTAAGTGTACCAAATAACATAACTACACAAAAAAAAGAGAGAAAGAAATACGCAATATAATGCACACCCACGGTAACTGTAATCCAAAAGGTATATCTTTATTACATATAAATAGTACAAAAAGCAGACAATACAGTTAAAACCAATTAAAAAAGGCCCAATTGACCACTGCACAAACGAGGGGGGGGGGGGGGGGAACCCCCTAACAAAAAGAAGGGGAGAAACCCCACCCAGGGCACCTGCCTCCACAAATAAACAGGTTATCAACCTATCATGCAACAAGAATGTTAAATCAATACAGTCCTGTCCCCACAACACCAATAATGTATATACAACCTGAGTATCCTTAATATATAGCACAGGGGACTGGTAGTAGAGGACAATAGATGGAGGAGTAGTACGGCAGGTGCCCCCCTAGAGACCCCACGCGTTCCGTTGCCCGTCAGCAACTTCCTAAGGGCTCATCCACACTGCAGACATTTAGTCAGCAGAATGTCCACTTGCAGCATGCGCCGCTGAATGTCCGCTGCAGTGATTCCACAGTATGCACAGAGCAGCAGAATCCCATTGAAAACAATAGGACTCTACTGTAAGCGGATTTCTGCAGCTGAATTCTGCAAGCAGAATGCCCCCCCCCCCCAGACCCCTTAGTCCTCCTCCAGACCCTTCTTTTTCAGACCCTTAAGTCCCACAGACCCTCATTCTTTCTTCTCTAGACCTCTTTGCCCCCCCCAGGTTCCCAAGTCTCCCCAAAACTACTCTGTTGCTTTCTCCTCCACACTTTCCTGCCCCTCCCCCTGTAATTCGCAAAACTCCCCTGCCACCCACAGTGATCCTTTATACTACTCTGCCAACCCTCACCCCTGTCATCCTCTTCTTCTTTTCCAGCCCCCCTCTGTCCTCCTCCTTGCTCCCTTTTCCAACCCCCTGTCTTCCTCCATGCTCCCTTTTCCAACCCCCTGTCTTCCTCCATGGTCCCTTTTCCAACCCCCTGTCTTCCTCCATGCTCCCTTTTCCAACCCCCTGTCTTCCTCCATGCTCCCTTTTCCAACCCCCTGTCTTCCTCCATGCTCCCTTTTCCAACCCCCTGTCTTCCTCCATTCTCCCTTTTCCAACCCCTTGTCCTCCTCCATGCTCCTTTTCGCACCCCCTCTTCTCCTCCATGCTCCTTTTTCCAACCTCCCTGTTCTCCTCCATGCTCCTTTTCAACCCCCCGCCCCCTGTCCTCCCTATGCTCCTTTTTCCAACCTCCTTGTCCTCCTCCCCCCCCCCCTCTGTCATACGGGGGGTGTTGGAAAAAGGAGCATGGAGGAGGACAGGGGGGGTTAGAAAGGGAGCATGGAGGAGGACACGGGGGTTGGGAAAGGAGCATGGAGGAGGACATTGGGGGCGTTCGCAAAGGAGCATGGAGGAGGACAAGGGGGTTGGAAAAAGGAGCATGGAGGAGGACAAGGGGGGGTTAGAAAAGCAGCGTGGAGGAGGATGTGGGGGTTAGAAAAGGGGCATGGAGGAGGACAGGGTTTTTTTTTTAAAAGGAGCATGGAGGAGGACAAGGGGGGTTAGAAAAGGAGCATGGAGGAGGATGTGGGGGTTAGAAAAGGGGCATGGAGGAGGACAGTTTTTTTTTAAAAGGAGCATGGAGGAGGACAAGGGGGTTGGAAAAAGGAGCATGGAGGAGGACACGGGGGTTGGAAAAAGAAGCATGGGGGAGGACGGGGGGGTCGAAAAGGAGCATGGAGGACAGGGGGGTTGGAAAAATAGCATGGAGGAGGACAGGGGGTTGGAAAAGGGAGCATGGAGGAGGACAGGGGGTTGGAAAAGGGAGCATGGAGGAGGACAGGGGGTTGGAAAAGGAGCATGGAGGAGGACAAGGGGGTTGGAAAAGGAGCATAGAGGAAGACGGGGGTTTGGAAAAGGAGCATGGAGGACGGGGGGTTGGAAAAAGGAGCATGGAGGAGGACAGGGGGTTGGAAAAGGAGCATGGAGGAGGACAAGGGGGTTGGAAAAGGAGCATAGAGGAAGACGGGGGTTTGGAAAAGGAGCATGGGGGACAGGGGGGTTGGAAAAGGAGCATGGAGGAGGACAGGGGGTTGGAAAAGGGAGCATGGAGGAGGACAGGGGGTTGGAAAAGGGAGCATGGAGGAGGACAGAGGGGGGCTGGAAAAGAAGAAGAGGACGACAGAGGGGTGAGGGTTGGCAGAGGAGAATGAAGGATCACTGGGGGTGGCAGGGGAGTTTTGCGAATTACAGGGGGAGGGGCAGGAAAGTGTGGAGGAGAAAGCAACAGAGTAGTTTTGGGGAGACTTGGGAACCTGGGGGGGGGGGGGGCAAAGAGGTCTAGAGAAGAAAGAATGAGGGTCTGTGGAACTTAGGGGTCTGAAAAAGAAGGGTCTGGAGGAGGACTAAGGGGTCTGGGGGGGGGGGGAGCATAAGCTCTTTCCACACTGCGGACATTCTGCTGGCAGAATTCAGCTGCAGAAATCCGCTTGCAGTAGAGTCCTATTGCTTTCAATGGGAAGATGTAGCTGGAAGAAGACCTGGCTTCTGGGACAGATGAAGAAGAAAAGAAAAGAAAAGGAAAGACCACATAGAAGATGTCTCTTGTGAGTCAAATCACTGTTTAGTCTGTCTGTTTCCCATCATTGCTGTAGTCACTTGTAAGATTAGCAGGGGTTATTGGGGAAACTGTACCCCAACCTGCGGATTTCCTGCTGTTACAAAACAACAGTGAAGAGTGAACCGGTCCGGGCTGTCCTTCTTCTCCGGCGGTCATCTTCTCCACTCCGGGCAGGCTCCGGCCTAGTACGCTGCATAGACGTCGCTGCGCAGTGACGCCTGTGCGCAGCGACGCACCTGACGTCATGGCGTAGCGGCGTCTATGCAGTGTACTAGGCCGGAGCCTGCCCGGACTGGAGAAGATGACCGCCGGAGAAGAAGGACAGCCCAGACCGGTTCACCCTCCACCCGGAACGCCCCCGGACACTATGGATGGCCCGGACCACCCCCATTACGGGTAAGTTTAATTTTTTTATTGACTCGGAGGGTGGGGGAGGGGCCCGACCGGTATAGCGGTATGGGCAAAAATCCATACAGGTATACCGCCCAGCATAACGGTGGGGGGTGCGACGTGGTGGGTCGGGGGTGCGGTGCGGCGGGTCGGGGGGGGGGGAGTGGCGGTCGCGGTGCGGTGGGGGCGGTGCGGGGGGCGGGGCATTATCGGCTTATCGGCAAGGTAATTGCCGATACCAATAATGCCCAAAATCGTGATTGTCGGCCGATAATATCGGCCATACCGATAATCGGTCGATCCCTAGTCTAATATACCCGGGCCTATTTTTGGTCCCAGTCAGGCCCTTCTTGCCTCATTAATTGTAGTGTGTTGTGTGAAGCACAGCTGCCCTGCACTTGAGAAGACAACTGACAAGCCGCTTTGTCCAAATCACTATGCTGGCCAGCCAGCCGCAGCCGGTACGGCCGCTTTATCCCTTAAGGACACGGCATGCTGTAAATATACTGCACTGCAGCATGTAACTTTGTGCACAGCGCCGTGCCCTTAAGGCTTGGCTATGAAGTGAGCGCAGGAGCTTTAGGGTTAGTTGGGGGGCCTAGGACAACTTTTTGCTTCATGGCCCTGTGGTTTATAGCTACGCCCCTGATTGCCCCTAAGATGTATTTTCTCCAAACTAAACCCCAAGGTTGATAACCTATCTTGGTACTGTAATCCTCCCATACCATAATGACCTCAATATTTTTATCACAAAATCTACATTGAAACAAAAAACTTTTAAGGGCATTCATTTCTACACAGTCCACTCTGTAAAAATTACATTTTATCTTTATTCTGTATGTGTTCTGTACTGTTCTTACGATCACAATGATACTCAAATTCTATACGTTTCTTTTGCTTTAGTTCTTTTTTTTTCTTTTTTTTTCATAAATAGTTTTTTTTTATTAAAGTCTTTTGTTTCAAAAACAGCACACAAGCAGTATAGCATGAGTAAAAGTGTACAAGTCATACGTTAATCAAATGCACAAATTATGCAATAGTTGCTTGAATACAGGAACAAAACAGAGTATTACAAAAGAATAATAAAAACAAATAAACAAAGTATTGACAAGTCAGCTTGCTAGCCTGTCGCATAATAATAGGTGTATAATGGTCATATGAATTCCGATTAACTAGTTATACATTATATTATAAACATTTGGCACATGTCCTACAGCAGGTATAGCAGGTATAATGAGTATGTGGAGAGGCTAATTGGTACTTAGAAAGCAACGAATGGTAGGCGCGGATACTAGTAAAAATGCACACTCGTATTGTAACATATGTGTTACGATTCGGCAGGCTGGATGTGGATCCTCTGTGTCAGCGAGGGATTGGCGTGGACCGTGTCGGTGGACCGGTTCTAAGTTGCTACTGGTTTTCACCAGAGCCCGCCGCAAAGCGGGATGGTCTTGCTGCGGCGGTAGCAACCAGGTCGTATCCACCGGCAACGGCTCAACCTCGCTGACTGCTGAGAAGGCGTGGGACAGAAGGACTAGACAGAGGCAAGGTCAGACGTAGCAGAAGGTCGGGACAGGCGGCAAGGTTCGTAGTCAAAGTGGATAGCAGGAGATCTGGAACACAGGCTTTGGACAACACTAAACGCTTTCACTGGCACAAGGCAACAAGATCTGGCAAGGAAGTGCAGGGGAAGTGAGGTAATATAGACAGGGAGCAGGTGGAAGCTAATTAGGCTGATTGGGCCAGGCACCAATCATTGGTGCACTGGCCCTTTAAATCTAGGAGAGCTGGCGCGTGCGCGCCCTAGAGAGCGGAGCCGCGCGCGCCAGAACATGACAGCCGGGGATCGGGACGGGTAAGTGACTTGGGATGCGATTCGCGAGCGGGCGCGTCCCGCTATGCAAATCGCATCCCCGCCGGCAATGTCAGTGCAGCGCTCCCGGTCAGCGGGTCTGACCGGGGCGCTGCAGAGAGAGAGACGCCTGGAGCGCTCCGGGGAGGAGCAGGGACCCGGAGCGCTCGGCGTAACAATATGTTATTAAAAGTTTCGACAGTGTGGGGAGGATATCCAATTCGTCCACCTCTGTAGGAACTTTTGGTAACGGCCAGAACCCAGAGCAATAATCTTTTCGTATGAGAAGGTAGTATTTATCTTATTAATTAGGTTATCAATGGTTGTGGTTTTGTCTGATCTCCATTCAGTGACGTGTGGGGGGGTCCAAGGGATTGGGCATCCCAAGGTGTTTGACAGCAAATTTTTACATGCATTCCAAAATGTGTGTAACCGGGGGCATGTCCATAGCATATGATATAATGTGCCGATAGAGTTACAGCCCTGCCAGGATGTAGGAGGTGTATTCGGATATATATGCGAGAGGCGGTCTGGGGTATAGTACCATCGCAAGATGGTTTTCAGGGCAGACTCTATATGCGTGGAACATAAGAAAGTAGAGTGTATGGTTTTGAATGCACTTTGCCATTCCTCTCCAGAAAAGGAGAGTCTAAGTCCCTCTCCCAAAGTCGCAGTGGGTAAGTTTTAGTGAAGTTAGATGAATTGAGCATATTATTGTATAAAGGTTTTAAACCCTTAAGGGGAGTGGCTAATTGTTTGATGGCAGACCCGTCTAATGGGGATGTAGAGGGTAGCAAAGTTTGTAGGAAATGTCGGACTTGAAGGAACTTATAGAACTCCCTAGATGGAAGGTTATACCATTCGCTCAGGGTTTAAATTGTAGAAAGATGCATAGAGTCATGAAGCATTTCCACATGTGTCACCCCCTGTGCTATCCACAGGGACAGGTCTAGATAAGGAATAATGGATTGGAGTATGGTTCCCCTCACAGGGAGGGTAGATGGCGTAGAACTATGTATATAATCAACCCATGCGAGATAGGATGCTTTAATAAGAGGGTTCGTCAGAATTGGGGAGGGGGGGGGCAGATCCCAATACAGCAGAAATAATAAATCTTTAGTGTGATATGGTGCAATGGAGCAATTTTCAAGTTCCACCCAAGGGAGCTCCAACTCAGTGCTCCATAATGCCACAACATAGACACCAGAGTAGTTATATAATAAATTCTTAAATCAGGGGAGCCGAGTCCACCCATAGATGACATTTTTTTAAATATATTCACTGCTAACCCTGGTCTCTTGTTGGCCCATATGAAAGAAGAAAGTAGTTTTTGAGCAGCAGAAAAAAAGATAGTTGGGAGGAGAATAGGAAGGGTACGGAACAGGTAGAGAAATCGAGGGAGTAGAAACATCTTAAAAGTGGCGACCCTGCCCACCCACGAAATTTCAGACTTTGCCAGTCTATCAGCTTCAGTTGAGATTGAGGTCAACAGTGGGACATAATTTTCCTTGTATAGCGATGCGTGAGGGTATGATAGGTGTATACCTAAATGTTGCAAAGATACAGATTGCCAATCAAAAGGGAAGGGAGATTTGAGGGAAGAGATCAGGAGCGGGGAAAGGTTGAAAAAAAGCTTGTGTTTTATTATGGTTTAAATGATAATATGATATGGTCCCAAACAACGAAATATTCAGCATGACAGCTGGCAGGGAAACCACAGGGTTGGTCAATAAGAGAATCACGTCATCCGCATATAGCAAGATAACATGGAATCTCCCACCAACATTGACGCCAGAGATGCCCCCATCAAGTCTAATGGCTTGAGCCAAAGGCTCCATGGAGAGAATATAAATGAGAGGTGATAGTGGACATCCCTGGAGAGATCCATTAGTTATTGTAAAGGTATTGGAAAGGGAACCATTAGCTAATACTTTCGCAGAGGGTGAAGAATGAAGAGATAGGAGTGCTGACAAGATGCCACCCGAAAATCCCATATGCTGGAGAGCCGAGAAGGCGTACGACCACCGCAGGCGGTCGAAGGCCTTCTCAAAATCTAATGCTAAAATTAAGGCAGGGCTATCTGTCCTCTCAAGATGGTAAAGTATATTGAGAAGGCGCCTGGTGTTGTCGGAGGCTTGTCTGCCTGTGACAAAGCCAGATTGGTCTGTATTAATCAAAGATGGGAGTAGCGGAGAAATTCCAGAGGCAAGTAATTTAGCGTAAATTTTGACATCCTGGTTCAATAAGGAAATTGGCCGGAAATTTTGAGGGCGATCTGGGGTTTTTCCAGGTTTAGGCAGGGTGGTAATAGTTGCTTGTAAGTTTTCTGTTGGGAGTTTACCTGAGATCATGGCTGCTTGACAGAAAGCTGCTAAATGTGGTGCCAGGAGTGATTTAAATTTTTTGTAGTATGAATTAATAAAGCCATCTGGGCCTGGCACCTTATCTGTTGGGAGAGAGGTTATGACACGCAGAACCTCCTCAGTAGATATCTCTGCATTTAGAGAAGATAATTGCGAGGGAGAAAGTTTAGGTAGATTAAGACGGGATAAATATGTGTTAGTTAGAGTGGCAATATCAGGAGGAGAAGTTACAGAGTTACGAAGATTGTATAGGTGAGAATAAAAGGTTTGGAAATATCCGTCGGGGTGTATAACTTCTCATTTGTAGTCAGTTGTAACAGAAATGGTATGCGGGCACGTAATTGTCGCTTTTTTAATCTACTAGCGAGCACTTTTCCAGCTTTGTTATTTTGTTATTTTATCTGGCTTGCAATTTGCGGTAAGATTTTTCATATGTGGTCAATAAGTGATCTCGGCATAGTTCAGCTACAGTGCGAGCGGCCTCATTAGATGGGGATGTGATATTAATTTGTTCAGCTTGTCGTAATCGGGATACTATATCATTTATTTGTTTCTCACGTTCTTTCTTTAAAATGGAGTTGTATTTTATGCAGTAACCTCGAATAACTGCTTTATGGCAGTTCCAAAGTACCACTGGGTCTGAGACAGTCTGACTGTTAATACTGAAGTAATCAGAAATGACTTGTTGCCGTTTGTGAGCATAGGTAGGATTGGACCACAGAAAGGGATTACTCCGCCAAGTGTATGAGGGAGGCAATGATGAGACATCCCTAAGTTGTAGTGTAATTGTGGCATGGTCTGACCATTTGATCTCCTCTATGGAGGATTTCATAGCATTAGCCAGCAGAGATCTATCTAAGAGGAACATATCAATACGTGAGTATGTGTTGTGCACTCCAGATAAAAATGTAAAAAAAAATTAATTAACATGTTGGATTCGCCAAATGTCATATAGATCAAGTTAAGCAAGAAGTGAGGACATAGAAGGGGAAGAAAGGCGAGAGAGTGAAGAAGAGTCAACAGAAGGGTCAGCAATAGTATTAAAGTCCCCACAAGCGTCCAAGGATCCCCACGAGGGCAACTGAGCTGTCTGCAGTAGGCGTTTAATAAATCTCTGTTGTCCTACATTGGGAGCATACATAGATATAATTGTATATTTTGCTGCACCGATGGAGCATCTGAGGATCACATACCTGCCCTGGGGGTCTGATACTACGTCTTGTAGAGTGAATGCCACAGCGATCAAAACTCCACGGGACTTAGCGTTCAAATGAGAGTGAAATACGTGAGAGAAAGCAGAGTGTTTTATGCGGGGTGCATCTTTAACTAATAAGTGAGTTTCTTGGACACACAAGATATCACATTTCGTATTTTGCGCCTCCTTCCACATGTAAGAACGTTTATGCGGGGAATTCAAACCATTCGCATTAATGCTAGTGAACGTTATAGCCATAATGGTACAATAAAGATTAAAGCATAACACTGTTGCATGTGATGTACATAGAGGGGATAGGAAGCACCTCCCAGCAAGCGTGCGCCTATCAGATTACGGCAGAACATGTACCAGGAACCAAATATGTATGTAGACATCAATAAAGCGGAAAAAACATAAACCAACACTCTAAATACACAGAAACAAATGACACATATAGGCAAGTGCCGTTATCCAAGGAGTGGGGTCAGAGTCCACTCTGAAGCCAAAGGTCATAGGCCCATCACCAGAGCCCGCCCAACCAGAAATTTTGAAAAACACCATCCGGACATCATGAAAGTCATGTCGTGTACCATTCCTTTCCCAGAGGCGTAGATCTGCTGACTTTGTTTGGAGATGATGTGATAATGGGAGCAATGTTCCAAGATTTAAGAAGGTCTTCGCCCTCCGCGAGGGTGCGTATCACAGAAGTCTTATTGTCTCTCCGTATCAGAAGTCGGAGGAGAAATCCTCACCTGTAGAGAATTTTTGCAGAACTGAGTGCAGTGGTAATAGGCAACAAAGCTCTCCTGGCTTGTAAAGTAGCAGCAGAAAGGTCAGCATATGCAGAGACACGATGGTATGGTGCCGGGAGACCATTTTTTTCCCTTGTGAACTCCATGAAGCATTCTTTGATATGATAAAAATGAACACGGGCTAGAATGTCTCTAGGAACAGAATCCTCTAGATGCCTAGGCCTGGGGACACGATGTGCTCTGTCTATGATGAGATCATGTGGAGAGCTGTCAGGGAGAACTTCTTTCAGGAGAGAGCCAATATAATCAGAAATTTCTGCAGGAGTCACACTTTCTCGAACACCGCGAAGCTTTATGTTACTGCGGCGAATCCTGTCTTCAAGATCCGCTACTTTGACCCTGAGTGTAGAGATGTCATCTTCCGCTTAATATTCGGAGTCAATAAGAACGTTATGCGAAGAGGCAAGTTCACTGAATTTCTTTTCAATATGATCAACTCTCTGACCTAGAGAGTGCACTGTATCTTGTAAAGGGTTAACTAGGGTATGCATGTCTTGCAAGATGGAGGTACGTAATAGCATGAGCATATCTCTAATTGTAGTGTCCGTAAGAGATTGTCCCAGCCCTGGGATACTAGCAAGGGGATCAGGACTGTGAGTGGGTATAATAGCAGAGTCAGTCACATTTACATCTCCATCCCCGGTGAGGTGTTGGATTGCTTCAGCCTCTGCTCTCCCGTCCGGTTGTTGTACTGGAAGCTCCGAGTCCTGCAGTGGAGAATCGGTAGTTAGCTTGCGGGGCTCCGGGACTGAGGAAGATCTGCGCCAGGAAGGTGAGCTGAAGTTGGCAGTGACAGGTCCCGGCTATGATTGCAGTGCTGCATAGGTAGAAGCACGCGCTTCAGCAGCGCCATCTTGCTGAAAGGCCTCCCGGGGCACAAAGGAGAACAGCACCAGCGATCCTCGGCGGACCGGCTTCCTCCGTCTCCCTGGCATGCTGGGGAAGGTAAGAAGGTAGATCAGAGCTGGTAAATGTCTGGTGGGTGCTAGAAATCAGTCGCTGTAGCGGGTCGGGTAGCAGAGCTCTGCTAACACGCGACCATATGCCTCGGCTGCCAGGCCACGCCCCCTTGCTTTAGTTATTTTTAAAAAAATTATAACTTTTTGGTCTCTTCTGCAATTCTGGACTGGATACCTCATATAATTTTTTTTAAATAGGAATAGGGAGGTGATTCAAACTTAAGGAAGGGGTTAATTCACATTTATTAACCTTTTCTTTCACTATTTTTTTAGCCCCCATAGGGTACTATTACTTGCAATCTTCAGATTGCATACACTGTCCAATGCTGCTCCATAGAACAGCATTAATCAGTGTTATCGGTGCTCCATTGCTCCAGCCTGCATGCCAGCATGGCTTTCTAGAGCACTGGAGCGTCAGTCATACAGCGAGGAGACAGGTAAGCACCCTCCGGTCGTCCTCTCAGTAGTGGTCCCGATTAGCCTGACTAGTTTTTTTTACATGACTAGTTTTTTTTACATTTTAGATGCTGCAGGATCTAGAGAGTTAATACTGGGCATTACCCTGATCAATGATGTTTCTGGGACATATGCATACGTACAGTTGCAGCTGGAATGTATGAATACATCCTGGGGCAGGAAGGGGTTAAGGTTTACACCTTTGCAAAAATAACAACAAAAAAACGGAGATGTCCTAAATGTGTAAATATTTTGTGTGGCCACCATTATTTTCCAGCACTGCCTTAAGCCTCTCAGGCATGGAGTTGTGGTGATGACACTACCGTGCTGATGGATGTTAGAGACCTTGCATTTTCCTACCTTCTCTATGAGATTGCCTCATAGATGCTCAATAAGGTTTAGGTCTAAAGCATGCTTGGCCAGTCCATCACCTTCACTGTCAGCTTCTTTATGAAAACACTCTATGGTATTGTCCACCAAGCTGCAGCACAATTTCAGGGTCTTGGCAATCTTTTTATAGCCCAAGCCATATACCCACCTACCTACCCATCTTTCTAGCTACCTGCCTATCTCTCTACATGGCTATTTACCTACTTAACAACCTATCTATCTAGCTACATTGCTATATAGCTACCTGGCTTATAACTTAGCTAGCTACCTAAATGGCTAACTACCTACCTACCTGGCTAACTAGCTGCCTATCTAATAGAATGTGTTGGCAGATAAGAACCATTTGGCCCATCTAGTCTGCCCAATAATCTGAATCCTATCAATAGTCCTGAGCCCTATCTTACATGAAGGATAGCCTTATGCTTATCCCATGCATGCTTAAACTCCTTCACTGTGTTTGCAGCGACCACTTCTGCAGGAAGGCTATTCTATGCATCCACTACTCTCTCAGTAAAGTAATACTTCCTGATATTACTTTTAAACCTTTGCCCCTCTAATTTGAAACTATGTCCTCTTGCAGTAGTTTTTCTTCTTTTAAATATGCTCTCTTCCTTTACCGTGTTGATTCCCTTTATGCATTTAAAAGTCTCTATCATGTCCCCTCTGTCTCTTCTTTCTTCAAGCTATATATGTTAAGGTCCTTTAACCTTTCCTGGTAAGTTTTATCCTGCAATCAATGTACTAGTTTAGTAGCTCTTCTCTGAACTTGCTCTAGAGTGTCAATATGCTTCTGGAGATACGGCCTCCATTACTGTGCACAATTCTCCAAGTGAGGTCTCACCAGTGTTCTGTACAGCGGCATGTGCACTTCTCTCTTTCTACTTCTTATACCTCTCCCTAGCATTTCCTGTTGCTCTATTACATTGTCTTCCTACGTTTAAGTCTGCTGAAATGACTCCTTAATCCCTTTCCTCAGATACTGAGGTCAGGACTATGTGAAATATTCTATATTCTGCCCAAGGGTTTTTATAATGCCCTAGGTGCATTATCTTGCACATGTCCACATTTAAGTTCCGTTGCCAGAGTTCTGACCATTCTTCTAGTTTGCCTCAATCCTTTTCCATTTGGTGTACCCCTCCAGGAACATCAACCATGTTACATTTCTTTGTATCATCAGCAAAAAGACATACCTTACCATCAAGACCTTTTGGATTATAACTAATAAAGATTTTCAACTGAATTGGTCCCAGTACAGATCCCTGAGGTACCTCACTGGTAACAAGACCTTGCTCTGAATATACTTCATTGATTACAACCCTCTGTTGTCTGTCACTCAGCCTAATCCACTCAACAATATGGTAGTCCAAGCTCAATGACTGTAGTTTATTGATAAGTCATCTATGTGGGACGGTGTCAAAAGCCTTACTAAAATCTAGATATGTGATGTCAACTGCCCCTCCACCATCTATTATTTTGGTCACCTAGTCAAAAAAAATCAATAAGATTTGTTTGGCATGATCTCCCTGAAGTAAACCCATGTTGTTTTTCATCTTGCAATCCATGAGATTTTAGATGTTCCACATCCTATCCTTTAGTAGGGTTTCCATTAATTTCCCCACTATTGATGTCAGACTTACTGGCCTATAGTTGCTTGAAACCTCCCTACTACCTTTCTTGTGAATGGGCACGACATTTGCTATCTATCTCCAGAACGACTCCTGTTACAAGTGATTGGGTAAATAAATCTGTTAACGGTTTTGCTAGCTCACCACTAAGCTCTTTTAATAATTTTGGGTGTATCCAATCAGGCCCCTGTGACTTATTTGTCTTCACTTTAGACAGCAAACGTAGAACATCTTCCTCTGTAGCAGATGTATTCATTAAGGCAGTTGGCTAACCCTTTATTCTCTTCTACATACCTTCCTTTCTTTGTTTTTAATTGTTATTCCCCGTTTTAATTTCCTTTTTTCATTTATATATCTGAAGAATGTCTTACCCCTTTTTTTCACAGACTGAGCTAGTTTTTCTTCTGCCTGAGCTTTAGAAGTTCTTATAACGTGCTTGGCCTCTTTCTGCCCAGTGTTGTAGATTTCCCTATCTTCATTGCTCTGGGTTGTTTTATAATTACTAAATGCTAGCTTTTAGTTTTTTATGATTTTGGCCACTTCTACTGAGTACCACAGTGGTCTCTTCCTTTTTCTGCTTTTACTGACAAGTCTAATGCAATTTTCTGTTGCTTTCATTATTGCATCTTTTAAGTAGTCCCATTTCTCCTGGACTCCATGTAATCCGTTCCAGTCTGATAGGGACTCATTTATGACTAATCTCATTTTTGAAAAGTCTGTTTTTCTAATCTAATC
This sequence comes from Hyla sarda, assembly GCF_029499605.1. Lineage (NCBI taxonomy): Eukaryota > Metazoa > Chordata > Amphibia > Anura > Hylidae > Hyla > Hyla sarda. Next base: position 81,474,403 of record NC_079197.1, on the reverse strand, counting down.
TGAAACTTTTGTTTTTTAGTGGTGTGACTCCTTTACTGTTTTTATATTAAACCACACTGACTGGTGATCACTAGATCCCAAGCTTTTGCCTACAATAACATCATATACCAAATCCCCATTTGTGAATGCCAAATCCAAAATGGCCTCCCTCTTGGTTGGCTCCTCAACCACTTGTTGTAGAGATAATCCCATTAGGGAATTTAGAATATCTGTACTCCTGGCAGAACTAGCTATTTTGGTTTTCCAGTTTATATCCGGAAGATTGAAGTCTCCCATAATGATAACTTCTCCTTTCATTTTTACTTTAGATATTTCTTCAACTAGTAGATGATCTAGTTCTTTAACTTGGCCAGGTGGTCTATATATCACACCTACACGAGTTACTGTCTGATTACCAAACTGCAACGTAACCAAGACTGACTCTATGTTGGCCTCACTAACTTGTATTCGGTTAGATTTTATGCTATCTTTCACATATAGTGCCACTCCTCCTCCTTTCTTTCCTTCTCTGTCTCTTCTGTATAAACAGTACCCTGGTATGGATATGTCCCAGTCATTACTTTCATAAAACCGTGTCTCAGTAACAGCCACTAAATCTACATTCTCAGATGCCATTATTGACCCAAGTTCTTTGATTGTATTACCTAAACTTCGGGCATTTGTAGACAGGACTCTGAGCTTGTCATTTCTTAACCCGTGTGCTACTGACATGTTCTGGCATTGTTTAGGGGGGCAATTGGACTCATAGATTTCTACTCTTCCCCCCCCCCCACCTTCCAAGTTTAAATACTCTGTAGCAAATTCTTGAAATTGTTCACTGAATACATTCAATCCTTTGAGAGAAAGATGCAAACCATCTTTTTTTGTACAGTTCCTTTCTATTCCAAGTAGAATTATCATGAGAAACAAAGCCAAATCCTTGCTATTGACACAATTTACTAAGCCATAAGTTGAACTCCTTAATGCGCCTCTGCCTATTATTCTGAATGTTATGCACAGGCAAAACTTTAGAAAATGAAACAGTGGATGCAAAATCCTGTACATCATTACCAAGTGTGATAAAAGATTCCTTCACCTCTGAAACTTCATTGCAAGCCAGGTCATTTGTCCCTAGATGGACAAGAACATCCACGTCCCCTTCCTGCTTTGCTTGCTTAACAATATTAAGAATACGTCTTCTATCTCTTCTAGCAGTAGCACCCGGGAGACATCTCACAAAACCATTTTCCTTAAGCTCCACACTTCTTATGATTGAATCACCCAGCAACAGCTGCTTCCTTTTAGACTTTACTTTATCTGTCTCACACCCTCCCATATTCTTGCATTGAGGGGCAGAGTGTGACGTCACACGGGGCAGTGCCGTGACGTCACAATACTCCAGCCCCGTGATCGGCAGTCATCAGACCCGGACCGAAAATGCTTTGGGTGCTGATGGTAACGGGGTGCTGCGTGAAAGATCACAGGGGTTCCCAGCGGCGGGACCCCCGCGATCAGGCAACTTATCCCCTATCTTTTGGATGGGGGATAAGATGTCTTAGCGCTGGAATACCCCTTTAACAGATAATTTAAACATCTCGGATTTCAAAAATGCTATTTCCTGCCGCAGTTAGAACTGTCTACATATCTGACAGCATCCAAACCTCCAAAGAGTGGAACCTGAAATAAATGGTCAACAATTCATGCACTGAACCAAATCTTACCTTTTTTAGACTGTATCCACCTCCAGCCTACCTCCTGACTATCTCCTGCAATATCTTTCCAATGCACTTAGAAACAGCAGCACTGTTTTCAAGCAGCGGTCAGCAAAAACACAGATGTTGTAGTTGAAAACTCAAAGTCAGTCTCCTGCAATCTCTCTCCAATGCACTTAGGAACAGCAGCACGTTGAATATAGCAGCTAATGAATTAAGACAAGCACTAGTCCCTTACCTACCTGGCTAACTACCTACATACCTATCTACCTAGCTAGCTAACAAGCTACTTAGCTAGTTACCTACCTAGCTAACCATCAACCTAGCTAGCTAAAAACTAACCTACCTACCTACCTGCATACCTACCTTATCATCTACCTATCTAACAGCCTACCTAGTTAACTTACAAGCTACCTACCCGCTTACCTACCTAGCTAGCAACCTAGTCACCTACCTACATCTGTATTATCCCACTTGGGGGGGGGGGGTTTTACTGGAAAAATGCAGAGTCTAGCATGCTTGTCTTGCATAAGAAATGCGTTTTGGCTAGAAGTCATCATGGTGGCATTTTAGTCTCTGACCCAGGCAGGAAAGTGCCTTGGGCCAGCCCTGCTCAGACCCCTAATATTCAATTTGTAACTTGGCCTTCATTATTTCTCTTTTCCTAATCAAGCATCATTCCTGTACTGTTTCAGGGTAGTAACACACGTTGCAGATACACTGCAGCAAGTTGATCCAACTGAAAGGGGAATTATCAATGAAGATGTTTAACCTCCAGATTCAAGCTGGACCTGGCTGGATTCCAGGGGGAAATTGAAAAATAAATGCAAATTTGCAAATTTTGGGGTTTTTGTTTTTACATAGTGCAGTTTATGGTAAAATTTACACATTGGTCCAGATTTATTAAACTGTGTGAGAGAAAAAGGGAAGTGATTTCCCCCCAGCAACCAATCACAGCTCAGCTTTAACTTTACCATAGCTCGTTAGCTGACCTGTAATTGGTTGCTGTGGAAAAATCTCTCCACTTTTTCTCTCACACGGTTTGATAAATCTGGGCCATAATCTTTATTATGTTGGTAAATTATTTTTTTTTTTTGACAAAATAAGTATGCCAAAAATTGTCCTATTCTGAGCCTCATTTTTTGTGCTGTGATTTCTAGTTTTTATTGGTAAAATTTTTGTTTTGATTGAACTTTTCAATCCTTTTTTCCTTTTTATAATTTAAAATTTTTTTTCTTACATATAATGTGACGAAAAATCTGAAATTCTGGTGTATGGTACTTTATATTATATTTTAATCTTTTTATTTATTTTTTATTTTTTTAAAGGGGGTCATTTATATTTTTATAACGGTTATATATATTGTAAGGAACCGTCCTCGGGGATAGCTCTGGGATCGTCCTGGTCACTGCCACGGGACATGTTTCCTTGCAATAACTAGGCTGACAACAGTTCAGGTCACAAGTCTGGCACCTCGCCAGCTTTATTTATACAGGTTGCAGGCAAAAACAAACATAACACAGGAACAAAATAAAATTCTAGACATTCTTGTCACTGACTACAACTCTCAGCATGCCCTGTCTACTAACTGGTGAGCTACCCTCATCCAGTAAAACATGTGCCACCTGCAACCTGTTTACTCACAGTTCACACCGTCACTTGGGCCACTCACAGCTCCGGATGTGTGTCTCCCCCTTACAGCGGCTTGTTGTTTCCTAGCGAGAGCCCAGATCACACTGAATCTCTTCCTTTTGAAGACCTCGCCTCTCTGCTGCCTGATTACTTAGACCCCAGTTGAAGGATTCTCCAGAGTGAGTCAAGGATATGCACCCTTTCCTTGGCACTATATATATATATGTATTGTATACACTCACTATGGATGATCAGTAATGCTTTATTATCTTATATTACGTTTTATGTACAGTTTTATGTACATTCCCCCATTGTGCCGATATCGACGTCCCGGTCCTCCAGAGCTGCTCGGCTCCCGGCTTCTTAGGCTCGTAACGTCGCGTATCGCCGACCGCAGCGATGGTGATCTAGGGGGGGAGCTGATAACAATGTACAAATATATGTATGGACAGTACATAGATCTTTCTAGTGATCTTTTTGTACCTAGGCTGGTAACCATGAAAAGGGGGCATCCTCTTGATGTTTTTTGGGGAAAATATTACAGGTTATGGACAGTAGACTTTTGGATGGAACGTTGATCCAGGGATTTATTCTGATCGGGAAGTAATTTTTCATGGGGCAATTGGCATCAGCCTCATGGTATTTTTTGCTTTCCTCTGGATCAACACAGTAGGGTTCTAGGTTAGACTTGATGGACTTTTTTCAACCTTACAAACTATGTAACTATGTAATTCTTTCACGCCCTGCGATGTATAGTTACATCATGGGACAGAATACGTCAATGTGAAATGGCGTATATTTTTGTCATATCACATTAACAGTCTTTTGGAGTGAGTCCAAAAAATTTTGAAAAATGGCTGCAAATAGCAGCCAGAACTTGACTTTAATGCTATTGAGTTATCCTTTAGATCACCGGGATTAAAAGGGTAAAATTCCTGGTGCCAGTAGGTTTGGGGGGCTGATTATGATTATCTCGGGGTAATTATGGGGTCCAGATCAGCAAGGATGACAGGTGGAGGTCACCTACCCTCCTCCATGCTGTCTGATCGGCAATCCAGTACTACAGACAGCCTCAGCAGCCTGGGTAAGGGAATACCAATAACACTGATCAATGATATGCCCAAAAAAGTTTTTAAAATATATACGAATAACCCCACCCCCCTATGAAATAACCTCCTTTTTACATTTTTCTAATAACATAGTAACATTGTAACATGGTTTGTAAGGATAAAAAAAAGACAAGAGTTGACAGAGTTCAACCTAAAACCCTACTGTGTTGATACAAAATCCAAAATAATGTAAATGAAAATAAACATATTTGGTATTTTGTATGCGGAAATGACCTGCAGAATAAAGACAGCATGTCCAGGTATTTAAAACGGGGTCACACTGTGACCCCACATCATACCGGGTTGGTCCCAGTGGCTTATGATAGCCGGGACCCTGGGCTAATCCGATCATTGTGCCGCACGATATTAACCCTTTAGACGCAGTGATCAAAGTTGATCGCCGCGTCTAAAACGAAAGTGAAAGCTTCCCAGCAGCTCAGTCGGGCTGATCGGGACTATCGCGATAAAATCGCGATGTCCCGATCAGATAGGATGCGAGCGGAGGTCCCCTCACCTGTCTCCGTCGCATCCGATTGGCGTTTGATTGCTCCAAGCCTGAGCTACAGCCTTGAGCAATCAATCCCCTATAACTCTGATCCATGCAAAGCTATGGCTTAGCAGGGATCAGTGTAAAAGATCAGTGTGTGCAGTGTTATAGCCCCCTATAGTAGCTATAACAAAAAAAAGTGGAAAAAAGTTAATAAAGGTCATTTAACCCCTTCCCTAATAAAAGTTTAAATGACCCCCTTTTCCCATAAACAAAACTGTGTAAATAAAATGAAAAATAAATATATGTGGAATCGCCGCATGTGGAAATGTCTGAACTATAAAAATATATTGTTAGTTAAACCGCACGGTCAAAGGCATTCGAGCAAAAAAATTCCAAAATAGCGTATTTTTGGTCACTTTTAATCTCATGAAAAAATTAATGAAAAGCGATCAAAAAGTCCGATCGATACAAAAATGGTACCCATAAAAACTTCAGAAAATGAGCCCTGATACCGGCCAGTACGCAGAAAAATAAAAAAGTTATAGGGGTCAAAAGATGAGAATTTTTTACTTAGAAATTTTCCTGCATGTAGTTAGGATTTTTTTCAGAAGTACGACAAAATCAAACCTATAGAAGTAGGTTATCATTTTAATCGTATGGACCTACAGAATAAAGATAAGGTGTCATTTTTACCGAAAAATGCACTGCGTAGAAACAGAAGCCCCCAAAAGTTACAAAATGACATTTTTTGTAGCACAATGATTTTATGATTTTTAGAAGGTGATGAGGAAAAAATGAAAATGCAAAAACGGAAAAACGCTTTATTTTTGCCTTTTCGTTTTTTCCTCCTCGCCTTCTAAAATCCATAACTCTTTTATATTTCCATCTACAGACCCATATAAGGGCTTGTTTTTTGCTTGACCAATTGTACTTTGTAATGAAAGAATAATTTTTTTAGGGAGGAAATTTAAATGAAAACCACAATTTTGCACATTTTGGAGGGTTTCATTTTCCCACTGCACACTTTACAGTAAAAATGACATGTGTTCTTTATTCTCTGGGTCAATACGATTAAAATAATATCCATGGCTAGATACTTTTCTATTTTTTGTACCACTTAAAAAAATCTCTAACTTATTGTACAAAATCAGTAATATAAAATCGCCCTATTTTGACCACCTATAACTTTTACATTTTTCCATTTATGGGGTGGTATGAGGGTTCCTTTTTTGCGCCATCATATGTACTTTTTATTGATACCACCTTTGCATATATACATCTTTTAGATCACTTTTGATTGAAAAAAATCAATTAAATGTGACAAAAAAGCTGCATTTTTTTATTTATGCATTTACGCCGTTCACTGTACGGGATCATTAACAATATATTTTGATAGTTCGAACATTTATGCACGCAGCGATATCAAATATGTATATTAAAAAAATATTTATGCTTTTTGGGGGTGAAATGGGAAAAAGTTGGGGGAGGGGATCTCAGACCAGAGCAGAAGACGCCAGGAGGCAGGTGAGGGGACCTCTGGCCGCCATTACATATGATCGGATTCCTGCGGGAGAGCTGCGGGCGATCCGATCATCTATTTTAACATGCACATTGCCGCAGATGTCGTGATTTGTATTGATTACAACATCTGAGGGGTTAATGGTGGACATCCACGCAATCACGGATGTTGGCCATTACCGGCGGGTCCCCGCTACCAGGGGCGGACTGACAACACGGGGCCCCCGGATCAAAAAAAGGCAAGGGCCCCTGCTAGGCTCTGCAGCTCGTCAATCTTCCACCCAAATCACACACACAATAAACTAAAATTTATATATGTAAGAAACACTTTAACGTAGGTAAATTTCCATGACCAATAATTCTGGTATACAAGGAGTAAATATATACCACCACACAATAACTGGATAATACCGCCATACTGTACTGAATAAAACCTCTATACACAGACCAGTATACTATAAAGAATCTGTATACAATATAAGTGATTATATTCAGGACAATATGGCGGTAGTTAACAGCTGTACACAGGATATGTACACCATATAAGTGATTACAGTTACATTTTGGGACTCACAATTATGTATTTTCTGATCAGCGGCATCCTCTTTCCTTTTCTTCTCTGTCCGGATAAGACCGCCATGTGGATCTCTTAATATCTGCAGGACAAACAGGTCAGACTCTCCATTTTTCCAGTGCCCTCCCCTCCTCTACACAATCTTTCCATCTATAGGCCCACAAACTGTAATAATGCCCTCCTTGGTGTCCTGCACAGTAAAAGGGCAGGTAGGTAGGTAGCCAGGTAAATAGGTAACTAGGTAGGTAGATCAGGAAGCCAGATATGTAGGTAGGTCACAAGCAAGGTAGGTAGAGGGCTAGCTAGGTAGTTAGGCAGTCAGGTATGTACATAGTTAGGTAGCTGGGTATGTAGGTAGTAGTTAGGCATCCAGGTATATAGTTAGGTAGTTCCCCCTTCCGGGTAGGTATAGGCAAAAGAGTTAACACCTCCTTCCCTGTAGGTATAGGCAGCAGTGTTAACCCCCCTTTCCTGTAGGTAATAGGCATCAGAGTTAACCCCCCCCCCCTTCACTGCAGGTATAGGCGACAGAGTTAACTCCCCCTTTCCTGTAGGTATAGGCAGCAGAGTTAACCCCTTTTCCCTGTAGGTATAGACAGCAGAGTTAACCCCTCCCCTTCCCCAAAAGTATAGGCAGCAGAGTTAGCCCCCCACCCTTCCCCATAGGTATAGGCAGCAGACGTAAGCCCCCTTCCCCATGGGTAAAGGCAGCAGAGTAAAAAAAAAACCTTCCCAATAGGTATAGGAACAGATTTAACCCCCCATTTCTCCTTAGGTATAGGCAGCAGATTCCCCCCTTTCCCCAAGGTATAGGCAGAGTTAACCCCCAATTCCTCATAGGTATAGGCAGAGTTAAACCCCCTTTTCCCCATAGGTATTGGCATAGTTACCCCCTTTCCCCATAGGTATAGGCAGAGTCACCCCCTTCCCTTTCCCCATAGGTATAGGCAGAGTTACCCCCTCCCCTCTTCCCCATAGGTATAGGCAGAGTTATCCACCCCCCTCTTCTCCATAGGTATAGGCAGTGTTACCCACCCTCCCTCTTCCCCATAGGTATAGGCATACTCCCCCCCCCTTTCTCCAAAGGTATAGGCAGAGTTACCCCCCTTCCCCATAGGTATAGGCAGAGTATCCCCCGCTCTTTCCCATAAGTATAGGCAGAGTTACCCACCCACCCTCCCCTTTCCCCATAGGTGTAGGCATAATTACCCCTCCCCTTTCCCCATATGTATAGGCAGAGTTACTCCCCCCCCCCTCTTCCCCATAGGTATAGGCAAAAAAAATTATGCTCACCTGATGTACCACGCAACGATCTCCTCAGCAGCAGGGGCCCGCGTCTTCTCCCCTCCACAGTACAGTCATCGATGAGTGACGTCATCGGCGCCTGTACTGCGTGCTGTGTGGGGGGGAGGTCACGTCTCCTCTGTGTTGGCTCCAGATGCAGCTCAGACAGAGGGGATGCCTTCTCCTGTATGTGCGTGTATCGCACAAACCGGAGAAGGCAGCGCTGTCTGCTGGGGATCTAGAAATATAAAAGAGAGATCTCCATAGTGTAAAACTGACTGGGTAGGTATTGGTAGAAGGATTCTTTATAAAGCCTCTTACCCCAGGTGGTTGTGTGAGCTCACACACAACAATGGACAGCATGTAAGGATTGTTAGAGCCCGGTCTGCAGCCTCCCAACCAAGTAGATAGCGACAAATGGACTTCAAAGGTGCGGTGGGTCTTTTGCGGTGCTGACTCGGATCAGGCACATCAGGTGAGTATAAAAGGTTTATTAAGATTTCACTGCATATGGGCGGCTTCATGTGCCTAATGAAGCCGCCCATGTGTGGTTAAACGTGTTGCATCTTAATAACCCTTTTATACTCACCTGATGTGCCCGTTCCGAGTCAGCACCGAAAAAGACCCACCGCACCTTTGAAGTCCATTTGTTGCTGGGGATCTAGGAAGAGTGTCCCGGATCCTCAGTAGCGGCAGCGGGCCCTTAAGCTGGCCGGGCCCTCTGACGACGTCCAATCAGACCGTCCGATCAGTCCGCCCCTGCCGGCTGCTGATAGCAGCCGGGACCTGCAGTGTATGACGCGAGCATTGCTCCGATGCTCGCGGTCATACACAGGACGTAAGTGTACGCCCTGGTGCGCTAAGTACCGCCACACCAGGATGTACATTTATGTCCGTGGTCGTTAAGGGGTTAAGGAACCTGCAACATAAATGTACTGCACTGCTGCCTCATCCTTGATGTACAGTGCTGTACATTTACATTGCAGCAAGAGCTGCGCTCGCATCATAGCGGGTGATTACTGGCTGCTATCAGCAGCTGAGCACTCACCACTAATGACAGACATCAGTGATCATACCATTAACCCTTTAGATGCAGTGATCAATGACAGGATTCACAGAATCACAGGATTTATAGGGAAAATAACAGTTGCCTGTGTATTCAAATGACAACAGGAGGTTTCTAACTCACCTCCATGCCTCAGGATGATTGATCTTCTTATGAAAAAAAAAAATTGATATTGCAGTGTGCAAAAATGTCCGAACTAATAAAATGAAATGTTTGTGCTCCTGCATGGTGAATGGCATAAACATAAAAAATACCAGACACACCAGAATTGCTGATCTTTTGTCACATATTATATCAGAAAAAATACAAAATTTGTACCAATAAAAACTACAGATCACAAGCCCCATATCGAAAAATAAAAAAGTTAGAATAGGACAATTTTATGGCAAAGCTGAGTTTAGAGGCAGTGGTTGATATGTAAGTGGGGTTTTTTTTATCATTATTTTCCAGTCTAGCGCTGACACATTTAGATCCTTATATCACTAACATAAATCACCTGCCCATTTGGAGAAGGTGAGGCATTGACAATCCATGCTGGTGAATTTTCTGAAATTTAAAATAAAGGGACTGGTTATTGCCTTATCTATTACAGACAATTCGCTTATACCTCAGCCAGGTTGTTGAGATGGACTCAATTTAAAGACTCCATATTAGATGGTCTTCTGGGTGGTCACTGACATTTTTTCTTGTTTCTGAAAGAGAATTGGTATCTGTCCAGAACAAAATCACATATATCTGGGTCAAGTTTGAAAATACATCAATATCCAAAGAAAATCACTCGGACCTTTGTGCATTTACAAGCAAAGTTTCCAAAAATGTTAATGTTTCTTCCGCAGAGTTCATTGAAACCAAAAATCCATATAAGAGCTCAGTGCTGACCCTAGTGTGTGCTCATAAACACATTTTATTAATTTAGTGATTTGGGAAACATTAAGTAAATGTGGAAAGATGCTAAGGTCTAACAAATCAAATTAAAGCAGAAGTGTGGGACACTATCCAATAAAATACATACTATAGCTTAAGACCAAACGCAATTCAAGGCCAATCATAGTATTAATGGAAGAGGTGATTTGCATCTCCAGTGCTCTCAGTGGTATTTACAATTATGGATAGCTGTATACAATGTAGTGTGGGGGTCTCTGTGGTAATGACATACTCTTACCAAAGGATGATAAAACAGCTGTAAATTCCCAGAAGAAATGCGCAAAGGAAATATCTCACAATAATTTATTTGGAATTTTATATTCTGTGAGCGTCAGTGCAGACGAGGTTACACACATTGTGTGACTCACCCTTTGTTAAGCGCACATATATATAGTGGACACAGGCTATTTTTGGTACTTAATGTTTACAATTTCATTGAAATTATACCTGGAATCCTGCTGGTCCAGTAAAATGCACCCCCTTTCCCCAAAGAAAATAGTAAATAAAAAAATTGTTAGTTTCAAACTCAATTTATTTCCTGGAATCACTTGTATGGGAACTAGAGTTAAAAAAGGCTAACCTTAATTTTAACAAGCAGTGGAGATGACCATTATGAAATGTAGGAAGTCATGATAAAGTAATCCTCTTTATTGGTTAAAGGAGTATTCCAGGCCAAAACTTTTTTTTATATATCAACTGGCTCCGGAAAGTTAAACAGATTTGTAAATTACTTCAATTAAAAAATCTTAATCCTTCCAATAGTTATTAGCTTCTGAAGTTGAGTTGTTGTTTTCTGTCTAACTGCTCTCTGATGACTCACGTCCCGGGAGCTGTGCAGTTCCTATGGGGATATTCTCCCATCATGCACAGCTCCCGGGATGTGACATCATCATTGAGCAGTTAGACGGAAAACTTCAGAAGCTAATAACTATTAGAAGGATTAAGATTTTTTAATAGAAGTAATTTACAAATCTGTTTAACTTTCCGGAGCCAGTTGATATATAAAAAAAGGGTTTTGGCCTGGAATACCCCTTCAAATATCAACAATATACCCAAATTCAGTAAATTAGTCTAATTAATTAAAATGGCCAGAATTTCAACATATTTTCCACTTCATTTTTTACAATTTGATTACTAAATAAACAATTCCTATCTAAACCAAAGTTTTCTCAATAAAATCTAAAAATATATAGAAGAGAAAGATTAGTCCTTAGGTCCTCTATAGTAGGTATATTCTATGTAGGCATATAAAAATAAAGGTTTATGTTATTTACAGGAGCAAATAGGGCTTAGCATTATCTGGGGCTTATTACAGAGCACATCGCTGCTCCACCATTTGAAGGACTGTGCACTTTCTTCACATGAGATCAACTAAAGTGCATAGTACTGATTTACAACATATAAAAAGAACTGTGTACTCTTTTTTTTAACACATTTTAGCTGTGAAGTGACCACATGGGCCTTGCAGTATGCGATACATGCACTTTTAATATATTTTTATTTATTCTAATAAATCTATTTTATATACCTATACCAGTGGTGAAGTCCTGGTGAAAAAAATGTGTAGGAACTCACCCACAATTTTCACTCAAGGGCTGGTCCTGCAGGACTCCTGCTAATGGGAACTTTGGAGGATATTTATCAAAACCTGTGCAGAGGAAAAGTTGACTAGTTGCAGAGGCCTTGTCATAAATATAAGAAATTATCTGATTGGTTGCTTTGGGCAATTAGACAACTAGAGATGAGCGAATTTTGGAAAAATTTGATTTGGCCAATTCGGCGAATTTTCCGAAAAAATTTGGATCGGGCCGAATTTATTTGCGGCAAATCGCTATTAAAAATTGTTATTTCTGGCCTACAGAGAGCCTCAATAGGGGTGTAGAACACTTTGCTTTGTCCTAACACGCATAGGGAGTGTGCTGTGTTAGTGAATTAATACTGTTATTCAGTATGACATGCAGAATAAAGGCATCACTATTAGAATCAGTGCCGCAGAGAGTCTGAAGGTGGCAGATTTTTTCATAAATTTTTTATTTTTTTTTATTTTTTGATCACCCATTCTGGTGAGCATTGAGCTGGTGGTCCACCACGAGGTGAGCTACCACATGGTCCAGCCGCTGCCTCTCTGCACACCCCCATACTCTGAGAGTCCACTTGAAAAGGGAGGCAGTGCAGTACCAGCAACTTGGACAGGAGCACATTCAGCTTCTGTGCCATTGGATAAGTGGGCACATAAAGGCAGAAGTGGCTGCAGTGAAAAAGCTTGTACTTGTATCTTAAAATTGAGCTGGAAGTCCTCCGCCAGGCGAGATATCACCTGTTCCAGCTCCTGCCTCTCAGCACCCCCCTGACTGTGAAAGTGTGAAGGTTTCATTTAATCAGTTATGGTTCATTGTTATCGATCCAAGCTGTTTAATTGGATTCTAGTGATAATTCCCCAGGTAATATGACATCGACAACCATAGGGCCTCAGTCTTGAAAAGATTACATTGATTTTTTTAAATGTTAAATTTATATTAGATTCCCAAGTTTAATGTCCAGGTGTTTACTTTGAACTAATACTGTATGACCACAAAACCCAAACTAACAAGGAGTCACATGGTGGTACAATAACAGAGCCTAAAGGTGGAAGCAGCATAAGGAGACCATAATCTGGCAGAATGACACAGCCTTGAGTTGGTGGCAGCATGAGGAGACCATAGGGATTCACAATCCCTAAGATTAAAAGATGACTTTTCAAATATAAATTGAAGATTTATATTAGCTAGTGCTACCATAAAAATATTTAGGTATTATTCCAAGCCCAGCAGCATAAGTAAACCATTTAGTGGCTGAATGGCACAGCCTGGATTTGACAGCAGCACAAGTAGAACATATAGTGGCCGAATGGCACAGCCTGGAGTTGGCAGAAACATGAGGAGACCATATAGTGTATGAATGGAACAGATTGGAGTTGGCAGAAGCATGAGGAGATCATGTGGTGGCAGAATGAAACAGCCTGGAGGTGGCATCAGGAGTCCTGAAAGTGACCCAGTGACAGAGTGGTGCGTTGGGTGGCAATACCAGTACCCGGTGACGAAGGGGGTTGAAAGAAGGTCTGATACGAGGAATGTTTGTAAATGGGGAGCAGCGCCTTAAATCTGTTTGGCACTATACATATTTGTGAAGTGTTGGTGTGGCACCATGGTCAATCTACTCTGATGCATCAGGCATTGGTGGGTGGAAATCCTGGCTGATCCATGTCTGATTCATCTTCACAAAGGTCAGTCCCTCCACATTTTTTGTGGATAGACGAGTTCTCCTTGGGGTGACCATGGCCCCCGCCACACTAAACACTCCCTACTGGCCGGCCAGGACAGCTTTTCCAGGGCAAACTCTGCTAGTCTGCTAGTTTGGTTTCCCAGAAGTTTAGCGGATCTTCAAGGTGTGTTGGCATGGGCATGTCAAGGTATGCCATCACCTACTGGTTCAGTTCCTGCACCAGGTCTACCTGCTGCTGATGAGTTGCTTCACTATGCGTGTGAAGAAAGGTACTCATCAGCGACTGTAGACTCAGGCTGCTGCTGATGGAGCTGGTACTGCTCCTGCCACCCCAGCAGCCATGGCAGTGGGAGGGCCCCCCCGAGTCAGACCTGTGAGAGGATGGATGATGGCGCCGATAGGCATCGGCCAACTGTCTACATAGGATGTCTCTGTAGTAGGTCAGTTTGTCCTCCCTCTCAGTGGGTGTAAAAAATGGCCCCCATTTTGTGGCGGTAGCGAGGGTCCAATGAGGTGGAGAGCCAGAAATGATCCCGCTGCTGAATGGTGACAAGTGAGCATGCATCGTGTCATTTGTGCAAGTGACTTGGAGGGACTCCCTGCCTCGATCTCCACTGCATACTGCCATGGTGTGTCTGGGTCCTCTGTCTTGTCTTCCTCACAACCCTCTAGCTCCACTGACTGCTCCTCCCCTCTTGTCAGGGTGATTTCACACCAGGTTTTTGCAATAAGTTTTCCGTATACAATTTTTGTTAAAAAACACATTTCAGGAAACCGGAGCAAACCTTATCAAATTGTATATAACCGTATGCGTTTCTAAACCGTATACGGGTTGGAAATGTATATCCATTTGCACACGGTTAAATGCGGTTACATCCGTATTCTGGGCAAAAAAACGTATGCTTTTTTTTCCAAACATTTTCCAAGAATATATTTTCAATAAAGTTTTCCTTGTTCTGTTGAAATTCTAATAAGAAGTGGTTATGGTACATGAGAAAGGGGGTGGGGTCTTCTGGCCACTCCCACATATATCTTTCATATCTTTCTAGAAGGTGGGGAGGAATTTTCTGTAAGCAATGCGCATGTGCGAAAATTAAAAACGCATTGCGATTCCCGTATGCAACCGTATGCGCAAACGGTTGTATACAGTTTACATTAACGACAATGTTAAAAAAAACGTATATGGTCGTTATACGGTTTTCAACTGGACCTAAAACCGTGGCAGACTACGGGTTTGGGTCCCTGAAAAAAAGGTTCAAAACCGTACAAGAAGACAAACGGACACAACCGCATGGCTTAAAAACCATAAGGTTTATAACGTTAACTCAATGAATACGTTTTGCAATACGGTTCCATATGTTTTTGTTTTTTCATTAAAACCATATACGGGAAACGTATTGCAAAAACCTGGTGTGAAAGCACCCTCAGATGGCTAAAAAAAACACCCATTTCGCGAAACCTAAACTGTGCTCCATTGTGCCCCTCTCCGTCCTCCTCCAGCCGTGAGATGTAGGCACCACGTCTCCATTTCCCTGATCAGCCATCGTTTCCAACACGTGTTGTAGGAAATGAAGCAGTGGAATGACCTAGTTCATCCCGTAATCCTTGGCGACTTACTAATAATGTGGCTTCCTCAAAGGGCCTGAGCAAACTTCAGGTATCACGTATGAGCTGCCACTGGTTCACATTGAAGTTACACAGGGGAGACCCCTATCCGCTTGGATCATCAAGAAATAGGTGATGGCTTTTCTATGCTCGTATAGTCGGTCCAACATATGGAGGGTGAAATTCCAACGTGTGGCAATGTCGCAAATCAGACTATGTTGGGAGGGTGTGCTTTGCGGTTTACGAGTGGCTGAAGTGCATGCAAAGTTTCCTTCCCATTGTTCGGATGTCTTGCAAATGGGGGGAACACTTCAGGAACCACTTCACAACCAGATTGAAAAAGTGTGCCATGCAGGGTACATGGCTCAGCCTCCCTTGTCGCACCGCAGACAAGATGTTCTTCCCGTTGTCAGTCATCATGGTTCCCATTTCCAGTTTTTGTGGAATAAGCCATGCTCCGATTTCTTTACGAATGACCTTTAGTAGTTCCTCCCCTGTGTGACTCTTTTTGCCAAGGCAAACCATGTGAAAAAAAGTGTGACACTGCCGTGCCCTGCACACATGGTATGCTAAAGGGCCACTGAGACTTGTCTGGGCAGTGGAGGCTGAGGACATGGTGGAGAATGAAGAGGCGGAGTCGCACACTGTCACAGGACCAATGGCCTGAGAGCATAGAGGAGGAAGCGCCGTGACCTGTCTTAGTTGGTGTTGCGGATGTGCAGGAACCACATTCACCCAGTGGGCCGTAAAGGACATGTATTGTCCCTGACAATAGTTACAGATCCAGACATCGGTGCTGCCGTGCACTTTGATAAACACTAACAGGCTCAAGGACTGGCCCACCTTCTCTTCCACAAAATTGTGCAGGGCAGGTACTGCCTTTTTTGCAAAGAAATGATGGCTTGGCACTCTCCACCTCGGCTCTGCACAAGCCATCAGTTCCCTGAAAGGTGTAGAGTCCACCACTTGAAAAGCAAGGGATTGCAGCACCAGCAACTTGGACAGGAGCACATTCAGCTTCTGCGCCATTGGATGAGTGGGAGCATACTGTTGTCTCTTGGACATGGCTTCGCCGATGGATTACTGGCGGAATGACTGACTAAAAGTAGAAGCAGGAGCATCTGGAGTGACAGAAGGAGGGTATGACACAAAAAGCTCCCTTCGGCTGAGTTTGTGGAGCCTTGGCTGGCTGAAACACGGAGCGGCGTGCCACTGGGTGATGCAGCAGGCTGGACCACTACATCGGAGCCACGGTTCTCCCAGGCCGCTGTATGGTAGTGCAGCATATGTTGACGCAAGGCCGTGGTGCCAATATTGGGACCCTGGCCACGATTCACCTTCTGCCAATACTTGCATGTGGCTTTGTTAACCTCCTCCGGTTGCTTGATGAAAAACTGCCACACCGCTGAGTAGCTGATTTTCCCACCAACAGTCCGCACTAATTGACTGCTACTGCTGCCGTCTCCAGTAACCCCTATTCCACTACCTCCCAGGAAGATAGGCTGACGCGAAGCAGGAGGTCGTTCCCCCCCCCCCCCCCTGGACATGTTTGGCTCCAGAATTTCCACTTCTACCACCATGCTTACTGCCAGCCATGCTAGCATCCTGCTGGCTCAGCTGCTGCCTCATGGGCAACCTGCAACCCTCTTCTCCTGATGATGATCAAGCCCTTCTGCCCTTGGATCCCAATTGCAATCGGCTTCATCATCATCAATAAGTGTCTGCATGTCACTGATGTACCCTTAACGTTTCTCAGCAGTGTCTGCTTCAGGACCCTGAACGCTAGCAACATCGCCTCCCACATCACTCTCCTCATCACTACTTTCCCGCCTAGCCGAGGAAGCGGCGGCTGTCTCCTCCACTTCTTTGCTTGGCAGTAGCTGCTGACCTTCCTCTATTAGATTGTCCTCAGAGAATAGTGGAGCTTAACCCACAGCATAAGATATTTCTTTAGGGGAGGGAACAGCATAGGACAGAGGTAATGGGAGGACAGGGACTGCTCCCGAAACATGCCAACTGAGGGTTGGGTCTGAGGAACCCACCGACTGTTGACTGGGGTGGGGTTTTCAGATGTCACTTGTGATTAAGTGGATGACCGTGTTAACCAGTTGATGACGGCAGATGGGTTGCTGGTCGAGACATGACCGCTAGCTGATACCAGGAGATCAGGCCTCTCGCTGCAACTCCTGCTGCCACTAGCCCCTAGTCTGCTGCGACCTCTGCCTGCACCTGATGAATTTAGGCCTCTGCCACTCCTCTGTGCACGTCCTGGCACTTCTCTGCCTGATATACTTAGAGCGTATATGAGGGGAGTACAATATGCTTCACTGCTCTTAAAACAGTATTTGTCTAGAACAGCAGCAGATGTGTATTTTGGCTGTCCATTCACAGTATCTAGGCTCTTGACAGATTAACAGGTAAAAGATAATACACTACTTAGATGTAGGTATGTGGTATGCACTTATGAGGGCAGAAAAATGCGCTACAGTACGCTTAAAAAAAGTATTTGAGTACAACACCAGCCGGTGAGTACTTTTGCCTGGCCTTTCACTGTATCTAGGGCCCTGACAGATTAAAAAGGTACAAAATAGTACACTTCTTAGATGTAGGTATGTGGTATGCACTTATGAGGGCGGAAAAATGCGCTACAGTAAGCTTAAAGAAGTAGTGGAGTAAAACACCAGCTGGTGATTACTTTTGCCTGGACTCTCACAGTATCTAGGCTCTTGACAGATTAACAGGTAAAAGATAATACACTACTTAGATGTAGGTATGTGGTATGCACTTATGAGGGCAGAAAAATGCGCTACAGTACGCTTAAAAAAAGTATTTGAGTACAACAGCAGCCGGTGAGTATTTTTGCCTGGCCTTTCACTGTATCTAGGCCCTTGACAGATTAAAAAGGTAAAGAATAGTACACTACTTAGATGTAAGTATGTGGTATGCACTTATGAGGGCACAAAAATACGCTACAGTACGCTTAAAGAAGCGACCATTACAAATTGGATTTTTAACAGATCGTATGGAGTTTATTCTACAACATACCGTATATACTCGAGTATAAGCCGACCCGAATATAAGCCGAGGCCCCTAATTTCACCCCAAAAACCCAGGAAAAGTTATTGACTCGACTATAAGCCTAGGGTGGGAAATACATCATCCCCCTGTCATCATCCAGACCCCCGTCATTAACACCCTCATCATCATCACCCTGTCATCACCCCCCCTTCATCATCATCACCTGTCATCATCCCCCCTTCATCATTACCCTGTCATCACCCCCCCTTCATCATTACCCTGTCATCACCCCCCCTTCATCATTACCCTGTCATCATCCCCCCTTCATCATCCCCCCCTTCATCATTACCCTATCATCCTCCCCCCTTCATCATCCCCCCCTTCATCACAACCCCTTCATCATCCCCCCTTCATCATTACCCTGTCATCATCCCACACTACCCCCTTCATCATCACCGCTTGTCAATGTCTGATTTAACTGTGGTCTTCAATCTGCGGACCTCCAGATGTTTCAAAACTACAACTCCCAGCATGCCCAAACAGCCATTGTCTGTTGCGTCCCTGTGCGTCATCGTCAAGGCAACGTTATTATTCCGGGGCCGGGCGCGAAGCACGGAGAAGAGGCCCACCCGGTGAAGATGGACAGCCCGGAACAACTATCCCTCCCAGCGGACGGTCCTGCAGCACAGATGGCCCGGAACAGCTCACCCTAACATCCCACCGAGCGGAGGTGAGTACAAAACTAAAGGGGGGAGGGGGGGCTGGATGATGACGAAGGCCTGGGCAGTGGTCTTCAACCTTCGGACCTCCAGATGCTTCAAAACTACAACTCCCAGCATGCCCGGACAGCCGAGGGCTGTCCGGGCATGCTGGGAGTTGTAGTTTTGAAACATCTGGAGGTCCGCAGGTTGAAGACCACTGAGGGCGCAGAGTTCCCTCGAGTATAAGCCGAGGGGGGTGTTTTCAGCACGAAAAATCGTGCTGAAAAATTCGGCTTATACTAGAGTATATACGGTAATAATTTATTTTGTAATCATCAATTTTATCGCCAAAAGAATGGCACCGCCATGGGGACCAAGTTCGCACCAAGCTATGCCAACCTCTTTATGGGCTATTGGGAGAATTTGTCCATCACTCCACGGCTTGGCGGGGACCTGGTCCTCTGGCGTAGATATACAGATGATATTTTTATGATTTGGAAAGGCACTGAGGATACATTGAATACATTTTTAAAGGTCTTAAATAACAATACTTTTAATTTAGTTTTTACCCCACAGACAAGTAAAACACAAGTCGAATTTTTAGATCTTACTATCAAGGTAAAAGTGCAAACTAACATGTGAAACCTTAAGGAACCAACGGGCAGAAACTCGTTCATCCACTTTTCCAGTTGTCACCTTCCACGCTGGCTCCTTAATGTAAACCAAGGACAATACAAACAAATAAGAAGAAATTGCACAGACCATGAAGACTTTGAAAAGGAAGCCCACATTCTCACACAAGATTTTAGAGAGAAGAATTATCCAGAAAAAATATTAGAAGAATCACTAGAAAAAAAATTGAAAACAGAAAAGACAAGACTACTTAAAAGAAACAACAAAGAAAGGTGAAAAAATGATAGACCATCAGACAAAATTAATCTTACCCTTTAATAATCAATATAGAAAAGTTGAACATATTAGTAAGTACTAGCCCATATTACAACAGGATAAAACACTAGCTCCACTATTGACCAAGAGAGCCCAAATCATCTATACAAAGGCTCCGAACTTGGGACTGAAACTGGCATCGACAACTAAACAACCCCTTTTAGATAAAAACAAAGAAAAGGGAACATGGCTGACCCTGAAAGGTTTCTTTAAATATGGAAAGTTCAATAATTATAAATTAACTAATTTTCCAAAGAAGACCACAACTATTATTTCAAATAGTAATAAATATGAATATGAAATTACAGAATTTTTGAAATGCACAAGCACTTCCATTCTATATATTGGGACATGCCCTTGCCAAAAACAGTATAGTATATTGGAAGGACAAAAAGGAGCCTGAAAATTAGAATCACCGAGCACATACACAACATAAAAATTGGCTTCGAAAAACACTCACTATCTATGCACTTTAAGGAATCACACAATTGCGACCCATCTGGTCTAACCTTGAAAACTATAGAAAAAAGATTGTAGAGGGGGAGACTACATTTCAAAAATGTCGAGAGAAGAAAGCCGAACAATCTACAAATTTAACACGTTGGCACCTTTTGGATTGAATGCAGAGTTAGAACTGTTTGGATTCTTAACATAATTATTTTTCCATTTGTATGTTTATATATTTTAACTCAGGTAAAATGATCATTTTTCCACATATCCTAGCTTTTTACTATAATGATATAGATCCTAGTACCATCTGACATGGTGAGGATCATCCAATATATGGATGGTACCATTATAACACTTTAGCTGCTATCACATATATCTTTTACAGTCTACATTTTATCTTCATTTTTATTTCTATCTTTTATCATCATGATATTTTTTATATGTTTTACATATAACATTTCCTTTTTTTATATTGTTTATTTGAATATATACCTTTAAATATATACCTTTTTTACATCTAGTATATTTCTACAAATTTTTAACATCATATCATGATTGTAATATTTTAATATTCCCACCATTTTTATATCTACATTTTATATCAACTTTTTTTAATTCAACATGATTCATGTATCACTTCACTCCATACATATATTCACAATATCAATTACCTATATCCCATTCTTTCTCTACAAAAAAACCTTATAAATTATACATGTATTGATTATATCCACATCCTATCTCTTAGTTATAATATAACTTTCATAAATTACAAATGCTATATACCTCCATTATATTTACATCTCATTTTTCAATAACTGCAACACACTTTATTATTCTCATCTCAAATTACAGCCCATTTATGACCTCTTTACATATCCATTTATCGATTTATTCCATTCCGGATTTTGAACTGTGAGCGCCGAAAGTTTGTTAGACAGAGACTCATT
The DNA here is from genome assembly GCF_029499605.1 of Hyla sarda. Taxonomy (NCBI): domain Eukaryota; kingdom Metazoa; phylum Chordata; class Amphibia; order Anura; family Hylidae; genus Hyla; species Hyla sarda. The sequence continues at coordinate 81,453,182 of NC_079197.1, read as the reverse complement.
GGGGGTTTTATATGCAACCTATAAAATAATCCTATAAATACTCTGTAGCACACCACCATTGTTATCACTGAGAAAGAGCCCAGCAGGCTTGAAACGCGTCTGATCACCATGTGTATGCTACACCTTGATCCAGACATTGAACAAGCTTGCCATAGCTGATTATATGGAGCATCCTTCTACCTGTGCATATCAGCGATTTTCCACCACGAGGAGACACAGAGGAACGCCACTGCAGCCGAGCTTGTCTGCTTGCTGGCAGACTTCTCCGTGAAACATCAGCCCGACGCTGCAAAGAGGACATCAGGATTGGAACTGCCAGCCTGCAACGGATACCAAGCCATTGGGACCATCTCAGTGCGGACCCCCCTGACACCGGAATGGGTGAGTGGATTTCTATTTCATCTCCGTGCCGACCGCCGAGTCGTGCTACAACCCTCACCTACAGGTGTCAGTGTCAGCGAGCCGCTGAAGTCCCCTCTAATTTGTTATTATTTTCACCTCTCTTTGTACCACAGTAGTGCTACCTTTCCTTGACAATTGGATTATCCTCATGTCCCCTGTTATTGCACCTTAGTGTGCACATCTACGGGTTCAATGACAAATTGGTGGGCACTTTTACTAGTTGCTCCAGCGCTTCTCCGGGATAACCGAACGTAGATTTTCACAGGCTGCCCATTCTATGCCCCTATAGTTATATTATCACCTGCTGGATTCATTGTATTTGTATTAATGTAGCAACTGTTTCATATATTTTTCACCACATTTTTTGCCATATAAAACTTTTAGCTGGATATCTAGTGTTGAGCGGCATAGGCCATATTCGAATTTGCGATATTTTGCGAATATGTGGACGAATATTCGTCATATATTCGCTAAATTCGCATATTCGTAATATTCACATTTTAAATTAGCATATGCAAAAAGTAGCATAAGTGAAAATTTGCATAACGAAAATTTGCATATGCGAAAATTAGTATGCCAGTCTCACGTGGTAGTATTAGAGCCTTCTTTACACCACACAAGCTGGAAGCAGAGAGGGATTATCACTGTGATGTGTACTGTGAAAAAATAAAAAAAATTAACGAATATTCATAATTGCGAATATATAGTGCTATATTTGCGAATTCGCGAATATGCAATATTCGCGAATAAAATTTGCATTGCGAATATTCGCGAGCAACACTATGGACATCTTGGAGTGGATTGCTGGCATCCACTCTTGGACTTCATACATTGTACTTAAAAAATGTGTTTTAACGATTACCTTACTGTCTTACAAACTTTCGGGACTCTTACCAATTTAGAGGCACACCACACACACATCCATCAAGTTTTACCATTTTTCACATCATACAACACTCAGTCAGTACACTCATTTACTCATCTATTTATCCTTTTCCTATATTTTATCTCACATTCTTCAGACATTACCACATCCTTGAGAACGGCACAAATTTTTTATTTATTTATTCTTGTCAATCACTCTGTGCTTGCCCTCACCAAGTGCAACCATTGGGTGTTTGCACTGTGCTAGTTTCTCGGACATCACAGGCAGATTGACCACACTCACCACACCATTTGTTACAAAAGATAATACACTACTTAGATGTAGGTATGTGGTATGCACTTTTGAGGGCAGAAAAATGCGCTACAGTACGCTTAAAAAAAGTATTTGAGTACAACACCAGCTGGTGAGTACTTTTGCCTGGCCTTTCACTGTATCTAGCCCCTTGACAGATTGAAAAGGTACAAAATAGTACACTACTTAGATGTAGGTATGTGGTAAGCACTTATGAGGGCAGAAAAATGCGCTACAGTACGCTTAAAGAAGTAGTGGAGTAAAACACCAGCTGGTGATTACTTTTGCCTGGACTATCACAGTATCTAGGCCCTTGACAGATTAACAGGTACAAAACAGTACACTACTTAGATGTAGGTATGTGGTATGCACATATGAGGGCACAAAAATGCACTACAGTACACTTAAAGAAGTAGTGGAATAAAACACCAGCCAGTGATTACTTTTGCCTGGGCTTTCACAGCATCTAGGCCCTTGACAGATTAACAGGTAAAAAATAGTACACTACTTAGATGTAGGTATGTGGTATGCCCTTATGAGGGCACAAAAATACGCTACAGTACACTTAAAGAAGTAGTGGAGTAAAACACCAGCCGGTGATTACTTTTGCCTTGAGTTACACAGTATCTAGGCCCTTGACAGATTAACAGGTACAAAATAGTACACTACTTAGATGTAGGTATGTGGTATGCACTTATGAGGGCAGAAAAATGCGCTACAGTACGCTTGAAAAACGTATTGGAGCAAAACACCAACCAGTGATTACTTTTGCCTGGCCTTTCACAGTATCTTGGCATTTAGAAGATTAACAGGTAAAAAATAGTACACTACTTAGACATACGTATGTGGTATGCACTTATTAGGGCAGAAAAATGCGCTACAGTGCACTTAACAACAGCAGTACACAACAGTGCTGCAGCACACAGTTGCTATGTACTAAACCCAATTTTGCACTCTCTCACAGACTATTAGAAATGGACTGCTGGGCGTGTATTATACCGTCTACAGACTAGTAGAACCAGCAGACCATTTGTTGTGGAACAAAGAGGGCAGAAAAATGTGTTACAGTACACAAAAAAATGTATTGGAGTAAAACACGAGCCGTTGATTACTTTTGCCTGGCCTGTCACAGTATCTATGCCCTTGACAGATTAAAAGATACAAAATAGTACACTACTTAGATGTAGGTTTGTGGTATGCACTTATGAGGGCAGAAAAATGAGCTTCAGTACGCTTAGAAAATGTATTGGAGTAAAACACCAGCCAGTGTTTACTTTTGCCTTGCCTTTGTACAGTATCTAGGCCCTTGACAGATTAACAGGTACAAAATATTACACTACTTAGATGTACGTATGTGGTATGCACTTATGAGGGCAGAAAAATGCGCTACAGTACACTTAAAAACATATTTTTGCACAACATCAGCAGTACACAACAGTGCTGCAGCACACAGTCGCTGTGTACTAAACCCAAAATTGCACTCTCTCACAGACTATTAGGAATGGACTGCTGGGTGTGTATTATACCATTTACAGATTAGTATAACCAGTAGACCATTTGTTGTGGAACAAAGAGGGCAGAAAAATGCGCTACATTATGCTTAATGTATTAGAGTAAAACACCAGCCAGTGACTACTTTTGCCTGGCCTTTCACAGTATCTAGGCCCTTGACAAATTAAAAGGTACAAAATAGTACACTACTTAGATGCACGCATGTGGTATGCACTTATGAGGGCAGAAAAATGCGCTACAGTATGCTGAAAAAACGTATTGCAGTAAAACCCCAACCAGTGATTACTTTTGCCTGGCCTTTCACAGTATCCAGGCCATTGACCGATTAACAGGTACAAAATATTACACTACTTAGATGTACGTATGTGGTATGCACTTATAAGGGCAGAAAAATGTGCTACTGTACGCTTAAAAATATATATAGTTTTGCACAACACCAGCAGTACACAACAGTGCTGCAGCACACAGTCGCTGTGTACTAAACCTAAAATTGCACTCTCTCAAAGACTATTAAGAATGGACTGCTGGGTATTATACTGTCTACAGCCTAGTATAACCAGCAGACCATTTGTGGTGGAACAAAGACAGAGTTGCATAAACAATTTATTCCTCTATTCTCTGCTAAGGTTTCTCAAGCTGAGCAAGCTTGCTAAAATGTATGAGGCAACACACAGCTCTCTGCCCCTTTCTGTAATACACTGCTGTAGAAAGTGACTGGGAGGTTAATGGCTGCAGTAAAAATTTTTTTATGCGAAAAATGCCCTGCTCTCTGTCAACCAGAATGCTGACGTGACTAGGAGGTGAAACACTGATGGAAAATGCTTGTCTGTGTAACACATATTGCTGTCCTCTTGTAATAGATGTATATGTGCGTGGATATATAAGTTTATGTACTGTATATGTAAAATGCTCATTTAGACAAAGCTACCCCTCCCCCTAATGTCATTCTGCTCCTTCCTGTCTCACCCTTCCCATCATATAGAGTGTCTGAACAAAGAATCCCTCCAAACTTTTCAGGAAAAGCAAACCTCCCCCCCTAGTGGTGGGTGGGAACTTATGCTAAGTACAGAGGTTCTATAACCAAGTGAACTATTTAATAAAGACAGAGAAGCATTTGAAACCGACATGGCTGTTTGATTTACTTTGGTATATTTCGTTATACAAATTCTGTATACAGATTTGGCCGGGAGTAAGATAGTTTCAAGAGCAACAGCTGGAGGCCCATGAATAGGTCCCACCAGGAAGGGGGAAGGTGGGCTGTGGGCTCTAGATGAGAAAGCTGGGGGCTATGGAGTTTGCAGATGTAACCTGATCTCACTGATAGAGTTGCTGACAGGAAGGGGGGGGGGGGGGAATGCAGAGCGTTGTACTAGAGTAAGGGAAAAAATTAATGAAATTTTGAAGTAGTTGAAAGTTGATGGTTGATGGATAAGGATATTCATATAAATAGTAGTGTTATATACAGTCATATACAGCAGTGTGATTCTTGAGAACAATTGTGATTTGACTTAGTTATATTGTAGTCATCTGAATGGGTTTAGATAGGTCAGAAGTTGTTGTTGGCTGAAAGTATGATGAAAATATCTAGGTAATTAAATTAACACCAATGTACACACATACATTTTTACAACTATTGATAGGATAGTGAGACATATCATATATTCAAAGACGAGAACCTGTTTCAGGGTGGGGGATACCATGAATGGAAAATGAAGATTGAGTGAAGGGGGGGGGGGGGGAGTGTGAAAATTCAGATGAAATACCTTCTGTGCCATCTGTACCCAATGTTGGAGGGAGTAACGTAACCAGCCACCGCCATATTCTTATTGGTCATGTTTCCATTGTGGTGCTTAAAAATCCTTTATGGAGTGATATTTGTTATAGCTGTGGCACGCACCGGCCGCACCCTAAAATCACTACCCCCATGAAATCTTCCTCCACATATGTCCCATGCTTACTCCGCATGGGGGCAGCCATGTTACCACCCCCAGAAGTGAAGTTCCTCCCCCAGCAGCCATTTTAGCTAACCCAATTAGTTCCCACTTCCACTCCCCAGTAGCCATCTTAGCACACCTAGTATTGTGACGTATGTATGATGTAGATTAATGAATTAGGAATACATGACACATGAAGTTGTTTATGTAAGTGTTTATGTCGTAATGAATCCTTTTTAAATTAGTAAAGAACAAAGGGAAAAAAAAATCCAAGTGGTAGTAATTGAACCTATTTGATGATATTTTATTAATTTCTTAATAAGTTTTGTTTTCATAGGTGTGCAAGATGGATGAAAAAAATTAAGTGTATAAGGAAATGCAATTAATGGCCTGATTATATTATAGAAGTAACCAGAGAAGAAGTTTGGCCATGGAAAATGAAATAAAACGTAAAAAAAAATTAAAAAGTGGACACTTTTTAATTGATGAATATTACCTTAAAGGGGTACCCCGCCCCTAGACATCTTATCCCCTATTCAAAGGATAGGGGATAAGATGTCAGATCGCCGCGGTCCCGCTGCTGGGGAGCCCCGGGATCCCCGCTGCGGCACTGTGTTATCATTACAGCACAGAGCGAGTTCGCTCTGCACATAATGACGGGCAGTACAGGGGCTGGAGCATCGTTACGTCACGGCTCCGCCCCTCGTGACATCACGTCCCGCCCCTTTCAATACAAGTCTATGGGAGGGGGCATGGCGGTCGTCACGCCCCCTCCCATAGACTTGCATTAAGGGGACGGGCCGTGATGTCACGAGGGGCGGAGCCATGACGTCACGCTGCTCCGTCCCCTGTATCGCCCGTCATTACGCACAGAGCGAACCCTGGGATCCCTGCTGCGGCACCGCGGTGATCTGACATCTTATCCCCTATCCTTTGGAGCATTTAAAATCAGCTAATAAATAATGCACATTGAATGTGATTTTTCCCAATTTTTTAAATAGCTCTGTATATTCTTTATTCTTTTATATTTTGCTTTTGGTGAGAATGTGGGCCCTGTGTGTTGTACGTTGAGTATTTGTAAATTTCGATATTGTAACATGTGTATTGTATGTCTCCTTGTAAAGTAACACAGGAATCCAGGCAGACACCTAGACGTTCAATAGTGATTGGGGAATTATCAAACCGGATGGAGGACAAAAAGCCAGACTCAAAGGGGTGGTGACCAGTGACATAGAGGAGTGGGAGGAGAAAGGCGGGGCTTATAGGAAGATTGAAAGAACAGCCTTGGTCTACTGTAACACAGTCACATTAAATTGAAGAAACTACATATCTACTGTTTAAACTTAAATGTGTTTATAGTACCTGCATGCACAATGTGATATACTTATACATTCTACATTGCATTTATTTGAATAACATCAATTTTGAGTGGATAACTTTATAATGATAATTTAAGGTAAAAAAATTGAAGAGCCATGATAGGATATCAGAGAATCCATGGTTGATACTGAGTTATAAATGTTATCTTGTTCAAAGTAATGTAAAGATGTAATACATAAGACAGGATATATGGTGACCACACGCAGAATGAAGTTCTACTTCAATAAACCACTCGATCTGTGCTGCTGGTTCGGAAAAGTAGAGTTGAAGGTATTCACTGAGATGTGTAAGAAATCTGAAGGTATGACACAATAAGTATGGGTACACTTTAACCCCTTAAGGACGCAGGGTTTTTAAGTTTTTGCATTTTCGTTTTTTCCTCCTTACCTTTTAAAAATCATAACCCTTTAAATTTTCCACCTAAAAATCCATATTATGGCTTATTTTTTGTGTCACCAATTCTACTTTGCAGTGACATTAGTCATTTCACCCAAAAATCCACGGCAAAAAAAATAATTGTGCGACAAAATCGAAGAAAAAATGCCATTTTGTAACTTTTGGGGGCTTCCGTTTCTACGCAGTGCGTAAAAATGACACCTTATCATTATTCTGTAGGTCCATACGGTTAAAATGGTACCCTACTTATATAGGTTACATTTTGTCGTACTTCTGAAAATCATAACTACATGCAGGAAAATGTACACGTTTAACCCCTTCCCGCTATTTGGACATATGCATACGTCCAGGTGAACTACACGTTCGCGCAAATGGACGTATGCATATGTCCAAGCGATCTCCTGCTCTGCCGCGGGCAACGCAGGAGATCGCCGGCGGGACTCAGCTGTCAATCACAGCCGGAGTCCCACCGCAGCTGCCGGGGCCGCGATCGCGTCGGTCCTGGCAGCATTAACCCCATAGATGCCGTGATCAGCTCTGATCACAGCAACTATGGTGTTTGCAGGGGGAGCGCTCTCCCCCTGCCCACCAATGGTGGCGCCGCGATAAAATAAGGGGGATCGGGGGTGTTCAAGACACTCTCGATCCCAGTGAAGACATAGGAGTGAGGTGGCAGGGGTGCCACCCCCTCCTATCCCTGCTATTGATCGGCAGAGCGACCGACCAATAGCAAACTGGGGGCGGGGGGTTAAAGTTCGGTACCCCCCGCTATGCCCACCCATCGGTGTCCAGGCACAGCGGGGGAACCGTGTAGTAGCGGCGGGGGTGGCAGCGGTCACTTACCCGGCGGCGGAGCTCCAGATGACGGCAGCGGCTGTGATCATGGCGGCGGTGGAGGCGAGTATGGTGGCGGCGTGTCCGGGAGTCTGTTGCCTAGCAACATATGCAGGGCGACAGTTTGGAGAGTGGTCTCTAAACTGTGGCCCTCCCAATGTTGCAAAACTACAACTCCCACCATGCCTTGACAGCTGTTTGCTGTGTTGGCATGCTGGGATTTGTAGTTTTGCAAGATGGGGTTCAAGCTAGAGATCACTGACAGTGGTCTCTAAACTGCAGCCCTCCAGATGTTACAAAACTACAACTCCCAGCATGCCCAGACAGCAGTTTGCTGTCTTAGCATGCTGAGATTTGTAGTTTTGCAACATCTGGAGGGCTACAGTTTAGGGACCACTGTCGGTGATCTCCAGCCTGAACCCCTCTAAATCTTGCAAAACTACAACTCCCAGCATTCAGGAACAGCAAAAGGCTGTCTCGGCATGCTGGGAGTTGTACTTGCGTGCCTCCGGCTTTTGCATAACTACATCTCCCAGCATTCCCTTTGGCAATCAGTACATGTTGAGAGTTGTAGTTCTGCAACAGCTGGAGGCACACTGTTTGGGAAATACAGAGTTAGGTAATAGGTTCTATTACCTAACTCAGTATTTTCCAACCAGTGTGCCTCCAGCTGTTGCAAAACTACAACTCCCAGCATGCACGTTCTGTCAGTGCATGCTGGGAGTTGTAATTTTGCCCCCCCTCCCATGTGAATGTACAGGTTACATTCACACTGGCGGCGGATTACAGTGAGTTCCCCGCTTCAAGCTTGAGCTGCGGCAAATTTTCCGCCGCAGCTCAAACTCCTAGCGGGAGACTCAGTGTAATCCGACGTCAGTGTGAAAGTAGCCTAAAAACACTACACTACACTAACACAAAATAAAGAGTAAAACACTACATATGCACACCAACACTGCCCCCCCCCCCCGCAATAAAAATTAAAAACGGATCCTACGGCAGTGTTTCCAAAACAAAGCCTCCAGCTGTTGCAAAACAAAAACTCCCAGCATTTCCGGACAGCCATTGACTGTCCAAGCATGCTGGGAGTTTTGCAACAGCTGGAGGCACCCTGTTTGGGAATCACTGGCTTAGAATACCCCTATGTCCACCCTTATGCAAATCCCTAATTTAGGCCTCAAATGCGCATGGCGCTCTCACTTTGGAGCCCTGTCATATTTCAAGGCAACAGTTTAGGGCCACATATGGGGTATCGTCGTACTCGGGAGAAATTGCCTAACAAATTTTGGGGGGGCTTTTTCTCCTATTACCCCTTATGAAAAGGTAAAGTTGGGGTCTACACCACATGTTAGTGTAAAAAAATAAAATTTTTGTACACTAACATACTGGTGTTGCCCCATACTTTTAAATTTCACAAGCGGTAAAAGAAAAAAAGCCCCCAAAATTTGTAACGTAATTTCTCCTGAGTACGGAAATACCCCATATGTGGGCACAAAGTGCTCTGTGGGCGCACAACAAGGCTCAGAAGGGAGAGTGCACCATGTACATTTGAGGTCTAAATTTGTGATTTGCACAGGGGTGGCTTATTTTACAGTGGTTCTGACATAAGCTCAAAACAATAAATACCCACATGTGACCCCATTTTGGAAACTACACCCCTCACGGAATGTAACAAGGGGTATAGTGAGCATTTACACCTCACAGGTGTCTGACAGATCTTTGAAACAGGGGTCTGTGACAATGAAAATTTAATTTTTTTATTTGCACAGCCCACTGTTCCAAAGATCCGTCAAATGCCAGTGGGGTATACATTCTCACTGCACCCCTTATTACATTCCGTGAGGGGTGTAGTTTTAAAAATGGGGTCACATGTGGGGGGTCCACTGTTCTGGCACCACGGGGGCTTTGGAAATGCACATGGCCAAATTCTCTCTCCAAAAGCTCAATGATGCTCCTTTTCTTCTGAGCATTGTAGTTCGCCCCCCAGTGCACTTCATGTCCACTTATGGGGTATTTCCATACTCAGAAGAGATGGGGTTACACATTTTGGGGGTATTTTCTGCTATTATCCCTTGTAAAAATGTAAAATTTGGGGAAAACCAAGCATTTTAGTTTAAATTTTTTTTTTACATATGCAAAAGTCGTGAAACACCTGTGGGGTATTAAGGTTCACTTTACCCCTTGTTACATTCCCCAAGGGATCTAGTTTCCAAAATTGTATGCCATGTGTTTTTTTTTTTTTTGCTGTCCTGGCACCATAGGGGCTTCCTAAATGTGGCATGCCCCCAGAGCTAAATTTGCTTTCAAAAAGCCAAATGTGACTCCTTCTCTTCTGAGACCTGTAGTGTGCCAGCAAAGCACTTTTCATCCCCATATGGGGTGTTTTCTGAATCGGAAGAAATTGGGCTTCAAATTTCGGGGGGTATTTTCTGCTATTACCTTTTTTAAAAATGTAAAATTTTTGCTAAACCAAGCATTTTTGGTAAAAAAAAAAAATTTTTTTTACATATGCAAAAGTCGTGAAACACCTGTGGGGTATTAAGGTTCACTTTATCCCTTGTTACGTTTCTCAAGGGGTCTAGTTTCCAAAATGGTATGCCATGTGTTTTTTTTTTTTTGCTGTCCTGGCACCATAGGGGCTTCCTTAATGCGACATGCCCCCCAAGCAAAATTTGCTCTCAAAAAGCCAAATATGACCCCTTCTCTTCTGAGCATTGTAGTTTGCCCGTAGCGCTCTTCAGGTCAACTTATGGGATACCTCCATACTCAGAAGAGATGGGGTTACACATTTGGGGGGGGGGGGTATTTTCTGCTATTAACCCTTGCAAAAATGTGAAATTTGGGGGGAAACACAAATTTTAGTGAAAAAAAAGTTAGTTTTTTTTACATATGCAAAAGTCGTGAAACACCTGTGGGGTATTAAGGCTCACTTAATTCCTTGTTACGTTCCTCAAGGGGTCATTTTCCAAAATGGTATGCCATGTTTTTTTTTTCTGTTTTGGCAAAAACCATTTCAGAAAAACGTACTCTGCAAAATCCCCTAGTCGCTCCTTCGCTTATGAGCCCTCTACTGCGCCCGCCGAACAATTAACAATTAATTAACAATTAATTAACAATTAACATATGAGGTATGTGCTTACTCGAGAGAAATTGGGCTACAAATACAAATATAAATTTATCCTTTTACCCCTTCTAAAAATTAAATAATTGGGTCTACAAGAACATGCAAGTGTAAAAAATGAAGATTTTGAATTTTCTCCTTCACTTTGCTGCTTTTCCTGTGAAACACCTAAAGGGTTAATACACTTACTGAATGTAATTTTGAACACTTTGGGGGGGGGGTGCAGTTTTTATAATGGGGTCATTTATGGGGTATTTCTAATATGAAGACCCTTCAAATCCACTTCAAACCTGAACTGGTCCAGGATAAATTGCAAGTTTGAAAATTTTGTGAAAAATTTTAAAATTGCTGCTCAACTTTGAAGCCTTCTGATGTCTTCCAAAAGTAAAAACACATCAATTTTATGATGCAATCATAAAGTAGACATATTTTATATGTGAATCCCCAAATAATTTTTTTTTGGAATATTCATTTTCCTTACAAGCAGAGAGCTTCAAAGTTAGAAAAATGCAACATTTTCAATTTTTTCATCAAATTTGGGGATTTTTCACCAAGAAAGGATGCAAGTTACCACAAAAATTTACCACCATGTTAAAGTAGAATATGTCACAAAAAAATAATCTCGGAATCAGATTGATAAGTAAAAGCATTCCAGAGTTATTAATGTTTAAAGTGACAGTGGTCAGATGTGCAAAAAAGGGCTGCGTCCTAGAGCTGAAGATGGGTTGCGTCATTAAGGGGTTAAAAATGTCCTCTTCTGACCCCTATAACTTTTTATTTTTCCACGTACAGGACGGTATGAGGGCTCTTTTTTGTGCTGTGATCTGAATTTTTGTTTTGATCGGACTTTTTGATCTTTATTAATTTTTTAATGGTATAAAAAGTGACCAAAATACGCTTTTTTGGAATTTTTTTACGTGTACGCCATTGACCGTGTGGTTTAATTAATGATATATTTTTATAGTTCGGACATTTACGCATGCGGCGATGTTTATTTTTATTTACACAGTTTTATTTTTTTTTTATGGGAAAACGGGGGTGATTCAAACTTTTATTAGGGAAGAGGTTAAATGATCTTTATTAACACTTTTTTAAAACTTTTTTTTGCAGTGTTATAGCTCCCATAGGGATCTATAACACTGCACACACTGATCTTTTACACAGATCACTGGCGTGTATTAACACGCCTGTGATCAGTGTTATCAGCGCTTGACTGCTCCTGCCTGGATCTCAGGCACGGAGCAGTCATTCGCCAATCGGACACCGAGGAGACAGGTAAGGGCCCTCCCGGTGTCCTGTAAGCTGTTCGGGATGCCGCAATTTTACCGCGGCGGTCCCGAACAGCCCAACTGAGCAGCTAGGATACTTTAACTTTCACTTCAGACGCGGCGGTCAGCTTTGATCGCCATGTCTGAAGGGTTAATACAGGGCATCACCGCGATCGGTGATGTCCTGTATTAGCCGCGAGTCCCAGCTGTTGATGGCCGCCAGGACCGACCCGATATGACGCGGGGTCACCGCGTGACCCCGCGGCATATCGCGGGAGCAGGTAGAGGATGTAAATATACGTCCTTGGTCGTTAAGGGGTTAATTACCGCCCACAAGTATGGGTCTATTGGAGTTTTTCTTAAATCCTTGGGTGAGCCAATCTGTAGTTTGTAATTCGGTGTCCAAAGAAGCAGCTCATCCTAGCGAAGGTGAATAGTGGTATAGTACATGTTGTACCTCACTGTGCTGTAGAGAGATGATACCAAAAGGCCAATAAGTAACATAGGAGTGTAACCAGTGAAATACCTATGCTGCAATCACCTGTGCCGCATATCTTTACAACTTGTGACATTGTGTGTTATATATGGTTCCAAGTAACAATGGCTCTGCAAAGTACATTGTATGTTGAAAATATTGTAACCTGACACCATTGTAGCTTTATGAACTACTGTACTAAATTCCCTTTCTTCACTGAATTGTCTTCAATATCTTTCTCTAATTAAAACCAAATTTGCTGTCACTGCTAAGTTTCCCTTAAATCCAGAATTGTGCATTTATGTGCTGACTCCTGCCTATACTGAAGGTTCATAATCCATCCAAGGACCAGAGTAACTGGCAAAAAACTAAAAATACAGTCAATTGAACAGGATAGCACAGGCGATGGTCCTTTCACTTTACAGCTTCATCCATGTCTAATTGCGTAATCCTGCACCTTCCTTTTTAAGATATATTTCCCTACAACTTTATAAGTACAATACTTAAACAGTAATCACATAGGCCGACATTTATCATTGCCTTTAGACTGTTTTTTGTGTCTAGAAAAGGGGCAAAAAAGGAGCAAGCATGGTTCATTTGCACCTTTTTTTTGCGCCTTTTGGTTAACACATTTCTGCTGATTTTTAGTTGCAATCCACTGATTTTGGCAATACACATGATATGAAGGTTTTATGAACTGCACCTTTTTGTGAAAAAGTGCAAAAAAGACACAAAGCCACTGAAAAGTCTCTAAAACTACACTAGCCCAGACTTAGCTTAAATTTTTGGTGTATGTGAAGAGAGAAATTTCAGAAAATGTGTTCTGTGACCATTTAATAAATTTGGTTCTGCTACACATTACCAGCACACAAAAATGATAAATGCAGGCCATGGTGTGTGATTCCTTTTACAAAATATGAAATGTTAAAAACATGAAATACCTAGGAAGGAGACAGTAAAATCACAATTGATCACAATTTTTTAGACCAATATTAAACTGGGACTTTTTAATTGAATACAATAATATCACTTCTCTCATTTAGTCCTAATAAACCTCTTGCTTCTGATCGCAATATACCGTATATACTCGAGTATAAGCTGACCCGAATATAAGCCAAGGCCCCTAATTTCACCCCAAAATCCAAGGAAAAGCCTAGGGTGGGAAATACATCATCCCCCCATGTCATCATCCAGACCCCTGTCATTAACACCCTCATCATCATCACCCTGTCATCATCACCCTGTCATCATCCCCCCTTCATCATCACCGCCTGTCATCATCCCACACCTCCCCTTCATCATACCCTTGTCATCATCCTCTTGTCATCATCACCTTGTTATCATCCCACACCCCCCTTCATCATCCTCTTGTCATCATCCCCTTGTCATCATCCCACACCCCCCTTCATCATCCCCTTGTCATCATCCCCACCCCCTTCATCATCCCCTTGTCATCATCCTCTTGTCATCATCCCACACCCCCTCTTCATCATCCCCTTGTCATCATCCCACACCCTCCCTTCATCATCCCCCTCCCCCCCTTCATCATCCCCTTGTCATAAACCCACCCCCCCTTCATCATCCCCTTGTCATCATCACCACATGTCATCATTATCACGATGACGCAGAGGAACGTTAGTAATGAACGTACCTCTGCGTTGTCGTCAAGGCAATTCTTCTCGGGCCCGAAGCGCGGAGAAGAGGCCCCCCGGTGAAGATGGGAGTTGTAGTTTTGAAACCTCTGGAGGTCCGCAGGTTGAAGACCACTGAGGGCAGAGAGTTCAATCGAGTATAAGCCGAGGGGGGTGTTTTCAGCACGAAAAATCGTGCTGAAAAACTCGGCTTATACTCGAGTATATACGGTACACATGGATTCTCTTCTTAGTTGCTCCCTATCACAATCTATCCGTGAATGTGGTGTCTAAACACGTTGCAGCATGACAAATCTCACTTGTCACTTGTATACTTGTGAAGTTGTACCATATGTTTAATGAATCTGTCATTGGTGTGATGCCGTTAAACGTCACAATAAACAAAGGTTTTTATTGCCACTGGAAGGTCAAGTTAGCCATCTAAACACATACAAGTCTGTCATATATGTAGACATATAGACATGTAGACCAGTGGCACAGGGGAGTTTCTATAAAAGTAATACATAACCTTTATTAATAACACAACTATAGAATGTATACTACCAACAAAATAGTGGCCACAATGAAGTAACCACCATTGGTTCACTTAACCAACGTTCACAATCAAAAAGAACCAATCGTGTAAAATCACAATATTTATTGAACATATATAAAAAAAGAGATACATTAAAAATAGAAAGAACGTTAAAATATGGGCACATAGATGATAAAAACAGAAGACTGGAGCTGGTGAAGGAGGTACAGCAAAACATGGAATACGGGACAAAGGTAAATATAATGAAATGGAATTGTTTCTCTGAATAATCAACCACAGGGTAAAGTATATGACAGAGAGGTACCACAAGCATAAACAGAGAGATAGTCAAAACATAAGATAAATCCTACACAATTGAGGCTGGACTAAAACAGAAAAAACAGATAAAGAATAAGACACTGCCCGCCATGCACGTTACCAGCTCACCCCAAAGTACGCTTCTCGTTTGTGCTTCGTCAGGTTTTTATCACCTATGTGCCCATAGTTTAACGTTCTTTCTATTTTTAAGGTATGTTTTTTTTATATCTGTTCAATAAATATTGTGATTTTACACGATTGGTTCTTTTTGATTGTGAGCAACTAAAGAATTTACCCTATAGAGTCTTAAAATTCCACCATCCTGGGAACCATTTTTCTTATGCTGTTTTGGTTTTGGGACTACAAATTGTGGTACAGTGCAGTATTATTACAGCATAAGTCACTTTACATGGGAACCTCCCACTTATATGGTAGTTTTGCAAATAACTCTACTAATGTTATAGGAAGACAGGGTACTGGAATTTTAACGCCTTAAGGACGCAGGGTTTTTCAGTTTTTGCGTTTTTTCCTCCTTACCTTTAAAAAATTATAACCCTTTCAATTTTCCACCTAAAAATCCATATTATGGCTTATTGTTTGCGTCACCAATTCTACTTTGCAGTGACATTAGTCATTTTACCCAAAAATCCACGGCAAAAAGGGAAAAAAAAATCACTGTGCGACAAAATCAAAGAAAAAAATGCCATTTTGTAATTTTGGGGGCTTCCGTTTCTACGCAGTACATATTTCGGTAAAAATGACACCTTATCATTTTTCTGTAGGTCCATATGGTTAAAATGGTACCCTACTTATATAGGTTTCATTTTGTCGTACTTCTGGAAAAAATCATAACTACATGCAGGAAAATTTATACGTTTAAAAATGTCAAATTCTGACCCCTATAACTTTTTTATTTTTACACGTAAAGGGCGGTATGAGGGCTCATTTTATGTGCCCTGATCTGAAGTTTTGAATGTTTTGATCTGACTTTTTGATCACTTTTTATTTATTTTTTAATGGTATAAAAAGTGACCTAAAATATGCTTTTTAGGACTTTTGAATTTTTTTACGTGTACGCCATTGACCGTGCGGTTTAATTAATGATATATTTTTATAGTTTGGACATTTACGCACGCGGAGATACCAAATTTGTTTATTTTTATTTACACAGTTTTTTTTTATGGGAAAAGGGGGGTGATTCAAACTTTTATTAGGGTAGGGGTTAAATGATCTTTATTAACCCTGTTTTTTCCTTTTTTTGCAGTGTATAGCTCCCATAGGGACCTATAACACTGCACACACTGATCTTTTACACAGATCACTGGCATGTATTAACACGCCTGTGATCAGTGTTTTCGGCGCTTGACTGCTCCTGCCTGGATCTCAGGCATGGAGCAGTCATTCGCCGATCAGACACCGAGGAGGCAGGTAAGGGCCCTCCCGGTGTCCTGTAAGCGGTTTGGGACGCCGCGATTTCACCGCGGTGGTCCCGAACAGCCCGACTGACCAGCCGGGATACTTTCACTTTCTCTTCAGACGCAGCGGTCAGCTTTGATCGCCGCGTCTGAAGGGTTAATACAGGGCATCACCGCGATCGGTGATGTCCTGTATTAGCCGCGGGTCCCGGCTGTTGATAGCCGCTGGGATCGACCCGATATATCACTGCGTGACCCCGCGGCATTTCGTGGGAGCCGGCGGAGGACATAAATATATGTCCTTCGTCGTTAAGGGGTTAAAAGACTCGATAAGGTACATTTTTGGTCATGATAAAGGTTATGTTTTACTTTAAAACAAAACAAAAACAAAAATGTTTTCTCCCTGTGTCACTAGAAAATTGTCCCTTCTCCCTGTGTCACAGGAAAATTGGCCCTTATGTCTGCATATATGACAGGCTTGAATGTAAATAGCCCTGATAAATGTGACCTACATACATTTGCATGGCCAACAATTATTTTTTTTAAATAAATCTTTTCATTATTTGCTGTACCACTTAACGAGTCCCTCAAGTCCACAGGGCTCTCCTGCAGGGTCCCCCTAGTTCACTATTATGGTATTCTGATATTCTATTGTATATTAATTATGTACATTTATTATAAGTATTGTACAGTGAATATAAACTATGTGCAAAGGTTATTAGGATGATTTGACTGTATAGGACCTTCCTAAGGTCATGTAATATGTGATCACCTGATACCCAGAGTAGCAGAGGCACAGGTAACACCAGGCAACCAGCTACCAATGGGCCTTAGTCCAGCCCCCTGATATATTAGGGGCTGCAGTCTCCACACTAGGTCTCTTCACTTCCTGGACATTAAAGCAAGCACAAGTCCTGTACATGTTCAGTCCAGCTAGGCCAAAGCCTACAAGTCTGCAGCCACATCTAATCTGTAAGTCTTCTATGTCTACAAGTCAAGTCTCTACTGCCCCTACCAAAGTCATAATAGTGACCATAATAATACAACCACATCCTGGTGTCACGAACACTAGAGGTTAACAACATCTTGCCCCAGGGGATAATACCATCTCATCCCACCACTCAGTCCACTTCACCCGTGGTCCTGCCTTACACCGGTGGTCTACCACAATTTTGGCGTCCACGAACAGGATACGGGTGTGTGCGCTGGAAAAAGTAAGGGGGGAGGTGAAGAATAATGTATTGCTGCCATGTGTAGGATTCGGGTCGAAGCCATGCTACGTACTCCATTACAAATTGTACCTGCAAGGGTTAAGGAGGAACCCGAGAAGGGCTCGAAAATGTCCCGCGCTGGTCAGCGTCCCGCCCCTGGGCATGGACATCGTTTAGCCGTCTCCATGCTGAAGTGCAAGATAAACCGAAAAGAAGAGATCCCTCTTAGGCGCTGCTTCTCCCAACAAATTTCACTTAGACGTGAGTAGATGAAAAGTAGGTCTTTTTTTATTATTATTACCCCAATGACGTGTTTCGGGTTCGTACCCTTCCACAGATTGGCATGATTAAAATAACAGACTAGCAGGTATACAGGGGCAGACATACCATATGTGCAGCCTGTTCAGCTGCACAGGGGCCCAGGAGCCCAGGCGGGCCCAGCTGGAACTGAAACTGTTAGCGAGTCAGTGAGTAACAGTCTTTAACGCGGGGCAAAAGGGGCAGCTGCCCCGGGCCCTCTCATTCCTGGGGGCCCAAAAGCAGCTAGCCCCTTTTGCCCCACGCGGGGCCATGGTCATGACGGGTTGGGAAACAGGTGGGCCAGGGGTCAAAATTTTAGACTGAGGGAGGGAGGGGGCCCACCACCGCCGCCGCCCACTACCTTTTTCAGGAGGGAGGGGGCCTTTTTCTAATCCACCGCCGCCTTTTTTTTAGATCATTGCAGTCGCCTCCGCCGTCAATCTTCCACAGGCACCCACTATCCCAGGACCGCTGTGGCTGCCTGGGAAATAGTCACGCCCGCTGACGTGACGTGCGAAGTCACGGGGGGCCGCGGGCATCATAGAGATGAGAGGAGCGGAGCAGAGAGGAGTCCTCCGCTCCTCTCTATTAGTGATTTACACTACACATGGCCTCCAGGCTGCAGCGTCACTCACTGCCAGATGGACCGGTATATCATCTGGATTACATGTGAGTTGAGGGGGGGAGGGGGGTGGTGAGGATTGGGGGGGGGGAGGGGGGTGGTGCAGGGTTGCGATAGTGTTTGTGTGTGGGGTGGGGGGAGAAATTATGCATATGAGTGGAGGATAATAATGATTATTATAATCCTCCCCTCACATGTATGTATCATCTCCCCCTCACATGTATAGTCTGAAAACCCCCTCACATATAATCTTATTAGGAGATTATACTTGTGAGGGGACTATAAATGTGAGGAGGGGATTATCAGACTATACATGTAAGGGGGAGATAATACATATATGAACATGTATAATCCCATCACATATAATCTGATTATGATATTATATATGTGAGGGGATTATCAATGTGAGGAGGGGATTATCAGATTATAAATTTGAGGCAGCTATGATAAATATATGTGAGGGGAGGATTATAATAATCCTCTAACGTGTATAATCTTCTCCTCACATGTATAATCCCCTCCTCACATGTATAATTCCCTCCTCACATGTATAATCCCCTCCTCACATGTATAATCCCCTCCTCACATGTATAATCTGATTTACTGATTATAAATGTGAGGAGATTATTAGATTATACATGTGATGGGGAGATGTTACATATATGTAAGTGGAGGATTATAATAATCCCCTGCTCACATGTATAAGGCTTGGTTCACATTGATGAATCCCTAGAAGTGATCCCTTTGGGCGGCGCTAGGACCTTGCAGATCTGCTCAGAAATGCATTGCTGTCTGGAGATTTTTCAGTGTGAACCTAGTAATTAGAATAGTTATATCCTGTATTATATTCCAGAGCTGTACTCACTATTCTGCTGGTGAGGTCACTGTGTACATACATTACATTACTTATCCTGTACTGATCCTGAGTTGTATCCTGTATTATACTCCAGAGCTGTACTCACTATTCTGCTGGTGAGGTCACTGTGTACATACATTACATCACTTATCCTGTACTGATCCTGAGTTATATCCTGTAAATCTTTTATTACAAAAATATAAATCATAACAAAGCATAAACCAGCACAACTTTGCCATAATGGAAAACAACAACATGAAATAACATAAACCCAAACTTTACATTTAAATAAAAGAACAAAAATCCTGCCTAACCGGCCAGCCCAGCTTTCCTATTAGAACTAGAAATATTACAACTACACCTTTCATAGCCAAACAACACATTCATAAGAAACATAAAAATAGCACTATTTCGCTTTAACTCAAAAACACCCAAACTCGGGAAAAATCATACATTACAAATAGAAAACACAACAAGCACTCACACCATGTTTTTTTTTTATAATAACATTGATAATAATAATAATAACACTATAACACACACATGCACACATATATATCAATATATTAACTACATTTAACCAAGAAACCAACAGAAAAAAAAAAATGGTACTCAAAATACCCAAACTCGGGAAAATATCACAGAAAACACAATACACACATGCTTACACACATCTTTACTACATACTACATATATAAACCAAAGAAAATAAATCCACAACGGGATACTAAAGAAACATTACTACAAAAACAAAACTGGTTCGACTGCCATGTCTATCTCTACTATAAATACTATATAAAAAAAAAATTAAAAAAAATGAATGTATAATAATAATAATCTAACATACATTATACATACTATATACATAACTAACTATATACACTACTATATACAATACTATACACAAACTATATACACCTATAAATAAACAGAAAACACACCTACAAATATAAAAGAACATTCTACACTAAACTGACCCTTCACCCACACCACCCGCCCTCCTGTACATGGGTCAGAGTTTTTTCCATACAGTTCATAGTCCTCAATGTCCAGTCCACAACTGACCCATGCCAGGTCCACCAAAAGAAAAGACCACCACCACCACCCACAAATATACCCTCCCAACCTAGAACTCCTCCCAACCAACTTAACCATTACCAGCTTTAACATACATAAGCAAACAATACAACACACTTTAGGCCCAAGTTCGGTGCCTGTAAGCCCTTCATAACCTTAACATCTGAAAACAAAACAAAAAGCTACGGTGCAAATGCATTAGCCCACCACCAGGAAGAAGGATGGCAATCCTGATACATACAAAATTTACATTCTTTCCCTAACTGCACCCTACCTCTCACCCTACCATTATCCCTAAAGATAAACTGACCCTACTATCACCCTAACCCTGTCCCTGCATCACTGTCCCTAACCAAAACAAGGGTACTCTACCCAAAAGGCCTAGTACCTAGGGCACATCAAAAGAAAACCCTCTCCATAGGAGAGAAGCCCTACTGGTACCAAGACTGCCATACTCCAAAGACCTGATCTTCCCGAGGTCACCAGTGATGTTCCTACAGACCTCCACCTCGGAGAGGACTTTGCGCTGTGTAGACACTAAACACCGTGCATTCCACGTGTAGTACCTAACCACTAAGCTGACTAAAAACAAAGTGTCCCGGTCTCGGCCACCCAGGTTCCTGAATGCCCCATAAGCCCACTCTGGATAGGTAAGGCCGGCAAGTTGACTCCAGCCGATGGAAGCGCCCACCCGGTTGTAGACCCCTATATTAAAGGGACAATGAAGCAGGAAATGGTCCATGCTTTCCAGCGTGTCCACACGGGGACATCCCCGGTCATCAGATCTCCTACACTTCAAATTGTCCCTCACATATAGCTTCCCCTGAAAGCAGCGCCAGGCCAAGTCCCAAAACTTCTGGGGGATCCGTTTCATATTTAAAAGATACAACCCCACCCTCAGATTCCGACCTGGGCAGTCCCTGAGCGCCAGAGGCTTCTGGAAGGGGGTCAACAGAACCAGTTTGTCAAGGAACTGCCTTGACTGGGTCCTGATCTCCCACACTCCCAGACCCCACCGACGTATCGCCTTCAGAGTCGGTTGTAGCGTAAGCCGGAAGATGCCCATGGGGCGTACGGAGGTCCTTCACTTGCCCTCCTGTCTCCCATTTCTGGAAGAAAGGCCGAAACCATTCCCTGCAGGAGAGTACCCACGGAGGAGCCCTCTCTGACCAGAGGTTTGAGATGTTGGCTTTCAAGAAGGTGTTTGTTAAGAACACCACAGGGTTTACCATAGATAAACCCCCTAGTCTCCTTGTGCGGTACGTAACCTCCCTCTTGACTAGGTTCATCCTGTTCCTCCATAACAGTTGGAAAAACAGGCTGTAGATCCTAGTGTAGTAAGCCTCTGGCAAGATACATACGCTGCCCAGATAGATAAACAAGGGGAGCAGGTACGATTTGATCAAGTGTACCCTTTCCCTGAGGGTCATAGACCAACCCTTCCACTGGTCCACCTTATGAGTGGCATCCTGGAGCTTACCATCCCAGTTTTTGGTGGGATAATCATCCTGGCCGAATGTGATGCCCAGAATTTTTGCTGAGTCTTGGGGCCCTGGGAGGGTGTCCGGGAGATCAAATGTGGGATCTCCCCCTCCCAGCCAGAGACTTTCACACTTATCCCGGTTGATCTTAGACCCGGATGCCTCCGAGTAGCGTTCCACCTCCGACATCACCACATCGACCTCCTCTCTCGAGGACACGAAAATGGTGACATCATCAGCGTATGCCACCACTCTCTGGGTGACATCCAGCTCCGCCAGACTCATCCTGACTCCCGCCAACGGCCCACAATCTACCCTCCGGATGAAGGGATCAATTGCGAACACGTATAAAAGCGGGCTCAAAGGACAACCCTGACGGACTCCGGACCCCACCTCAAAAGCGCGGCCAGACCACCCGTTCACCAGCGGGAAACTCTCTGCCCCTGCATATAAGGTCTTAAGCCAATTAATAACAGCACACGGTAAGCCATATCTCAGAAGGACGGACCAGAGGTACTCGTGGTTCACCCGGTCAAATGCTTTGGCCTGATCCAGGGACAGCAAGTACCCCTTCCAGAGACCTGCACTACTCCACTCCACTGCCTCCCGGACACCGAGAACAGCACTTAAGGTGCTGCGGCCTGGAACCGAGCAATGCTGGGCCCCCGAAAGGAGCCGGGGTGCAAACTTCACCAGCCGATTAAACAGTATCTTGGCGAGAAGCTTCCTGTCCGTATTGAGAAGAGCTATGGGCCTCCAATTCTCAATACGGCTAGGATCTTTACCCTTTGAGAGAAGAATCAGGGCTGACCTCCTCATTGACTTCGGCAGAGTACCCGAGGAGAGACACTCATTGAATACCTCAGTCAAGAGGGGAGCTAAAGACTCCTTAAAGGTCCTGTACCACTCGGATGCTAAGGCATCCGGATCTGGCGACTTCTTGGGGGCGAGCCCCTCGATCGCCAGTCTCACTTCCTTTTCCCTGATTTCTTCTGCCAAAACATCAAGAGAGGGGTCTACCCCTGGCTCAGGAATAGTTTCAGCCAGGAAAGCCGACATCCCGTCTCGATCTACATCCTTCCTTCCCAAGAGGTGTGAGTAGAAGGATCTGACGACCTCCAGGATCCCCGATCTGGACCGATTCAGAGATCCCGTATTATCAATCAGTCCTAGACCACTTTACTACTCACTGACATCTTACAGTTCTTCTAAGGGTCGGGCGAGCGGTTCCTCTGTAATCCCTCTCAAAAACCAAAGATGCGTGTCTATCGTACTGACACCTCATCAGCAAGGACTTCACTCTGGAGATATCCTCCCGGCTACCTCCAGTCGAGACAAGGAGCTCGAGTTTCCACCTCAGACCCTGATACAGGCGGTACCTATTCAGGGACCTGAGGCTCGAGAGCTGGCAGAAGAACCCCGCAACCCGCTTCTTGAATATCTCCCACCACTCTGACTTACTACTACAAAGGTCCAGTAAAGGTACCTGACTCTGAAGAAAATCCTCAAAGGACTGTCTTATCTCCGCTTCCTCCAGGAGGGACGAATTCAGCTTCCAATAACCTTTACCCATCCGGGGGGTCTCTGAAACATTCAAGGAAAACAAAATCATACAGTGATCGGAGAATTCCACCTCAACCACGGACACAGCGGAAGAGACGGCTTCCTCCTTTAAATAAAACCTGTCTATCCTAGACCTGCAGCTACCTCGATGATAGGTGAAACCCACGTGGCCTGAGGGGCTCCGGATGTGGGCGTCCTCTAGGTGAGCTTCCCTAACTATATTATTGAGGGCCACGCTATCGTAAGCTAGCGGACCATTGGAACCTCTCCTATCTTGGGACCTCGTGACATTATTGAAGTCCCCTCCAAAAATCACTTGCCGGCTAGTAAAAAGGAAGGGCTTAATCCTCATAAAGAGATCTTTGCGGCCCCACTTGGTTTGTGGGGCGTAGATGTTAATGAGCCGGAGCTCTTGCCCCTTCATGAGGACATCTAAGATCAGGCACCTCCCCATTTCTAACTCAATAACCCGCCGGCATTCAACCGGAGCGGTAAAAAGGACCGCCACCCCACTATACGGCTCAGCCGCAAGAGACCAGTGGGAGGGCCCGCGCCTCCACTCTCTTCTGGCTTTAACCAGAGAGGCTAGATCTGACAACCTGGTCTCCTGTAAAAAGAAAATGTCGGCTTCAACACGGCCGAGAAAATCAAAGGCTGCGAATCTAGCCGTATCCGGCTTTATACTGGCACAGTTAATGGATGCCAGCGTCAATGGGGTGAGTGCCGCCATCATGGGTGATTGAGTTAGATGGCCTCACCTTTATTACTTCTTACCCTTCTTCTTCATCCCCTCATCCCCAGAAGAAGAAGAAAGGGCAGGACCGCTTTTGCCTCTTTTTTTGGACTCACTCTTGTCCATATGGTCCCTGTCGCCATCTGACCCCGGTCTAGCCCTGCCCTCCGAGGAAGGTGCCTCAACAGGACAGGGCCCAGTTCCCCCCAGAGGCTTTTTCTCCCTGGGCACCTCGCCCTCACCCCCACAGATGTTATCAAGGACGAGGTACCGGTTTGACAGGTCAACCAGAGGGGGGGCAGTCAGGCTTCCGCTTGGGACCCGGCCCGCAGTACAAGGGAGAGAGGGCTTGCACCTCTTCTTTCTCCCTTTCCTTTTGCCCTTGTCTTTCTTTTTGGCCTTCTCTACACTCTTCTCATCCACACTTTCATAGTGGGAGGAATCGGAAGAGTCGGCCATATTGCCTTCCTCTTCGCCCAGTCTCCTGATCTCCTCATCCAGCACGTCCTCCTCCAGGGCTTCAGTAATTTCAGGGCCAGCTTCAGGAGCAGGGGCCGGAGCTACCCCCGTCACTTGGGCACTCTCCAGCTCCCTACTCCACCTCCAATTTTCCTCCCGCCTTAGTTTGGCGGGGCCCTTCCTCCTCACTAGCCCTGGTGCGCCCCCATCCCTGCTCGTACCCTCTCCAGCCGAGGCAACTTCACAGCTCTCCCCAGCCGGAGCGGCCGCCGCACGGGCGAAGGCGCTAGGACAACGGCTAAAAGGGTGCCCGAGGACACCACACAGATGGCAGAGGATCTGCCTACAGGATGCGGCCAGATGACCCACCCCACCACACAAAGCACAGGCCTGTACAGTACAGGCTGTGCTAAAATGGGTGGGGCTACCACACCTGTGACAGACCTTAGGCTGCCCCTGGTAGAAGACCTGGATCCTGTCACGTCCAAGGAAGGCGGCTGACGGAATGTGGGCAACCGTACTCCCTGAACGCCTGAGTTTGACGGAAGACGTCCAGGCCCCGGACCAGATCCCGTGCTCATCAAAGTTTTTCTTGGGCATGTCCGTCACATCCCCATACAGACCGAGCCAGGTCATGATGTCGTAACAAGAAAGTGACTCGTTACGGGTCAAAACGGTCACCTTCTTGACTGAGTTCTGACGGGAAATTGCCTTTACAGCAAAATCCCGAAAGCCGGGCTCGTTCTTCGCCACCTCGTAGTTTGACCAGAAGAGTTCGAGACCCTCTGGCCGAATGAAACTGACGTCAAACTCGGACGTACCATAGGGGTGGATCAGGGCAAAGATGTCACTCACCCTGAATTCCATCTGGAGGAGGAGCTCAACCACTTTAGTGCGAGGTGGGCACGCATCCTCACCCCTCCAAATCAGACGGACCACATTCCTGCGGTTATTGTCCTGCCCGGTTGTCGGGAGGGACCAGACCACCTCCCCATTCTGCTCTCGGAAAGCCCCCAAACCGTGCCTCTCTATCCAGAAAGACAGGTCGACCTCAGCCCTTCCCTCTACCTGGATCGACCTGTCGCCCCTACGCAGAGCCTCCAGGAGGCGCTGTTGCAAGTAACCCCCGGGGACGGACGGAGACGGGGACCCCCTGGACCCCCGGCAGTGACATTAGCATAGCTCCTAGGAGCAGTCACTGCCGGGGGTCCCCACCACTCACATCACCACTCACATCATCCTTTTTTCCATCCTACTACTCCCACCAACTACTCCCACCAACATTCACTCCACTGACACTCCTCTCATCCACAACACTACTACACTCAGCATTCTCACTCATACCCTGCCTAACTGATTCTGGGCTGGCTGGGAATTGTAGTACTGCTGGCTTTACTAAGTTCTTTTTTTCCAGCTTGGCTGCTGCTGCTGAAGATGGCTCCTTCTCCTGACTGGGCAATGACGCCACCTGAGTCTGGGGCTGCCCCCCCCCCGAGCGCACCCCAGCTCCTCCCACGGCGCCATTGCCGGACACTGATCCCGGCACCGGGACACTCCCCCCCCCTCACAGGGGAGTGCCCCGCAGTGCCCGCAGAACAAACCGTACTCGGGGGACTGCCCCCCGAGCACACGGACTCAACGCTCTCTGGTGCCCGGACACTCCCCCCCCTCACAGGGGAGTGCCCCGCGGCACCAGTAGTGCCCACAGTACTCGGGGAACCGCCCCCCCGAGCACACGGCAGCGTAACTTGCCTCTGGCACTTGGACACGCCCCCTGCCACCCTGGGGCGGTCCTGCAGTGCCAGAGCTGCCCGGCATGAGCCCATCCTGCTCTTCCCTACCGACAGGATGGGTGGGGTTCACAACTATAGCCTTTCCTGACGCCATGCTGTACCCCCCATGCTGTCCCCGCTCCACCACAGGAACGGGGTCTGGCAGTTTGGGGGAGCCTGCAGCCTGAACCAGCTTTGCAGCTGGCCCAGACTGCTGGAAAGGGACAAATACATATTGCACCGTCTCCTTTGTCTTGCGCTTCTTGGCCTTCTGCTTTACCACCACATCCTCACACTCTTCATCGCCAAAGGTGAAATTCTGGAGGTGGGCTGGGGACTCTTGCATCATAATAGCTCTCAATAGACCCCCAGCCTCACCCTCCACGTCATCCTCCTCGCTCTCACTTGGTGGTAGTGCCACCTGTCCAGCCTCAATGTAGCTGTCCTGGGTCTGGGTGTCACAGGGAGTAGCTACAACTTCCGCACATTGTGCACTTTCCTCCATCACATCTTCACCACCATCCTCACTATGTTCACCGCCACTACTCTCCCCATCATCCAACTCCACCTTACCTGGGGATTTCATGGCGGCAAACCGATCGCTGTTGATCAGCTTCTCCTTAAAGAGACCGCTCCCCTCCAGTATCTCAGCTCTCCTCGCCTCCAGCTTCACAATCTCGCCCTTCAGCGATGTTATCCTTCTCTTCAGCTCTGGCTTGCTCTTTCTGGATCCGGTGCTCATCAGACTCTGGGCCGCACGCAGATCCTCTCTGGCCATCCTCAGCTCCTTGCCGCGCTGCTCATACTCCGCAAACCTTGCGGCCATGCGGGAGCAGTACGTGGAACTGGACTCTCCGTGCCCACTCTCCGACCACATCTCCACACTGTTTTTCCGTGCCCCTCTTCGACCTGTGGATCTCTGGCTGGCACCCGTAGCCTGGGAAGCAGAGCCTGCATTTCTGCAGACTCTGCCAGATCTTCTCCCGGCCGGAACAATGGCTGTTGAAGTTTCACTCCACTCCCCGCCAGCCTAGAACGGGAAGTGGAGCCATGAGGCTCCATTGCAGGAGGCTCTTCCCCAGGAAACTGCCACCTTCCTAGTGACCACACCCTCCAGAGCTGTACTCACTATTCTGCTGGTGAGGTCACTGTGTACATACAGTACATTACTTATCCTGTACTGATCCTGAGTTATATCCTGTATTATACTCCAGAGCCGCCATTCATATAACAGAACCTGAGGAGCATCACAACAGTCGAATCTAAAAGTTTCCTTAGGAGACTAGGTGAGTGACCTGCTGCTTCCACCATAAGTAATGTAAAGTGAGCCTTCATTTATTGCAATAGTTAGATTTTGCACAATGGGTGCCACCCGTTGTACAAGATGTCACTATTGCGGTGAATGTAGGGTCATTTTACATAACTTATGTACTGATTTATATCCTGTATTATACTCCAGAGCTGTACTCACTATTCACTAGACTGTCCGGGAATGCTGGGAGTTGTAGTTTTGGACCACTGGAGAGACACTGTTTTGAAAACACCTCCTTAGTCAGGATTTTCCAACCTGGGCTCCTCCAGCTGTTGCAAAACTACAACTCCTAGCATTCCCCGGACAGTCTTTAGCTGCTTTAAATGTAAGCAAATCTCCAGGGCCAGATGGATTGCACCCAAGAGTTCTTAGAGAGGTAAGTTCAGTAATATCTGTACCCCTGTTCATGATATTTAGAGATTCTCTGGTGTCTGGTATTGTGCCAAGGGACTGGCGCAAGGCGAATGTGGTGCCAATCTTCAAAAAGGGCTCTAGGTCTTCCCCAGGAAACTATAGACCGGTAAGTTTAACGTGCATTGTGGGTAAATTGTTTGAAGGACTTATAAGGGATTACATACAGGAATACATAGGGGATAACTGTATTATAAGTGATAGCCAGCATGGGTTTACTAAGGATAGAAGTTGTCAAACCAATCTAATTTGCTTTTATGAAGAGGTGAGTAGAAGCCTTGACAGAGGAATGGCTGTGGATATAGTTGTTCTGGATTTTGCCAAAGCGTTTGATACTGTCCCTCATAGATGTCTGACAGGTAAGTTAAGGTCTTTGGGTTTGGAAATTTTAGTTTGTAACTGGATTGAACACTGGCTCATGGATCGTACCCAGAGACTGGTGGTCAATGATTCATACTCTGATTGGTCCCCGGTTATAAGTGGTGTACCCCAAGGTTCAGTACTGGGCCCGCTGTTGTTTAATTTATTTATCAATGATATAGAGGATGGTATTAACAGCTCTGTTTCTATCTTTGCAGATGACTCCAAGCTTTGTAGCACGGTACAGTCTATAGAGGATGTGTATAAGTTACAAGATGACTTGGATAGACTAAGTGTCTGGGCATCCACTTGGCAAATGAGGTTCAATGTGGATAAATGTAAAGTTATGCATCTGGGTACTAATAACCTGCATGCATCGTATGTCTTAGGGGGGATTAAACTGTCAGAGTCACTGGTAGAGAAGGATCTGGGTGTACTTGTAGATCACAGACTACAGAATAGCATGCAATGTCAGGCTGCTGCTTCCAAAGCCGGCAGGATATTGTCATGTATCAAAAGAGCCTGTAAAAGAGAAAAAGGAGAGACCGGAGGGAGGCGCCTCGTGTGATACCGTATGGGTAAGCAACATGAAAGAAACTTGGGGGTCGGTTAAGACACACCCCTAGGTAGTGGCTGCTCACCTGAGAGCAAGTGAAAACTTGCGTGTCAACCCACAATGGGGTTACCAGAAGTGGCAAAGATGGTAGGACTGCTGCCAAGCCGGAGGTCACAGGGGAGGAAAGACAACCAATCCTGATGAAACTTTAGGCAGGTAGAACAAAAAGACCCCAATGGGCGCTGCAGATTTCCACGAAGTAAACCAAACCAGAGATGAAGTGGTAATAGTGCAAAACACTGAAAGGTTTATTGTAGTAAAAACAATAAAATACAGATTACGCGTTTCGGGGGAGCCACCCCCTTCTTCAGATCAGAGTATGTACAACAAGATGCAGACAGGGTTTAAATACATGGAGACTAAGCGCCAACCACTTTAGTGGGAGGAGCTAGTCCTACATGCATCACATGGTACATTGTGTGAAAATATACAAATAAACACAAAAAACAGAAATGAGCAATGGATAACTTAAATGTAATGACAGTGAAAAAAGATTGCTGTCCGTTCCGTCATGTTACTAACAGGAAAATATACAAAAACATCAAATAAGTACATAAAGAAAGAATGACAGCATCCGGACTGTAGAATATAAACATCCGGGCTGTACTTCATCCGGGAGAGGTGTATGAAGTACAGCCCAGATGTTTATATTTTACAGTCCGGATGCTGTCATTCTTTCTTTATGTACTTATTTGATGTTTTTGTATATTTTCCTGTTAGTAACATGACGGAACGGACAGCAATCTTTTTTCACTGTCATTACATTTAAGTTATCCATTGCTCATTTCTGTTTTTTGTGTTTATTTGTATATTTTCACACAATGTACCATGTGATGCATGTAGGACTAGCTCCTCCCACTTAAGTGGTTGGCGCTTAGTCTCCATGTATTTAAACTCTGTCTGCATCTTGTTGTACATACTCTGATCTGAAGAAGGGGGTGGCTCCCCCGAAACGCGTAATCTGTATTTTATTGTTTTTACTACAATAAACCTTCCAGTGTTTTGCACTATTACCACTTCATCTCTGGTTTGGTTTACTTCATGGGAATCTGCAGCGCCTATTGGGGTCTTTTTGTTCTACCTGCCTAATGTATCAAAAGAGGCATGGACTCAAGGGACAGGGACATAATACTCCCCCTTTATAAAGCATTGGTACGGCCTCACCTGGAATATGCTGTTCAGTTTTGGACACCTGTCCATAAAAGGGACACTGCGGAGTTGGAAAGGGTGCAGAGACGCGCAACTAAACTAATATGGGGCATGGATCATCTTAGCTATGAGGAGCGATTAAAGGAGTTACAATTGCTTAGTCTTGAGAAGAGACGTTTAAGGGGGGATATGATAAACGTATATAAGTATATAAATGGCCCATACAAAAAATATGGAGAAAAACTGTTCCAGGTTAAACCCCCCCAAAGGACGAGGGGGCACTCCCTCCGTCTGGAGAAGAAAAAGTTTAGTCTCAAGGGGCGACACGCCTTCTTTACTGTGAGGACTGTGAATTTATGGAACGGTCTACCTCAGGAACTGGTCACAGCAGGAACAATTAACAGCTTTAAAACAGGATTAGATACATTCCTGGAACAAAATAACATTAATGCTTATGAAGAAATATAAAATCCCATCCCTTCCCCAATATCACCCCACACCCCTACCCCTTAATTCCCTGGTTGAACTTGATGGACATATGTCTTTTTTCGACCGTACTAACTATGTAACTATGTAACTATATAACAGCTGGAGGCACTCAGGTTTGGTAGGTAGGTCCTTAGTCCATTGTTTTCCAACCTGGGTGCCTCCAGCTGTTGCAAAACTACAACTCCCAGCATGCCCAAACAGCCAAAGCCTGTTAGGAAAACACTGGACTAAGGGCCTACCTACCAAATGTTATGTGGCTACCCACCTACCAACCAAACTTATACATGCCTACCTACCTACCTAGCACCAAACCTTTTACCTGCTTTCCTACCAACAGAACTTACTAACTGCCTAAATATCTTGCAAATTTACTACTTGCCTACCTACTTAGAAAATGTTCTATCTACCTAACTAGCAAATGTACTACTTGCAAACGTACTACCCGCTTACCTAGCAAACATTACCTGGGGGGGGGGGGGGGGGGAGGCATATTCTTTGCACAGGGGACCTCTGCTGTCTATGTCCGCCCCTGCAGGTATATATATATATACAAAAAAATGCCATAATTAGGTGGGTGGAACTAATGGGAGGGGAAAGGGAGAGGAAAACAGGAAATGACATATACAGGTATATCGCGTGACTACAGGTAGGTTATAAATAAAATTGGAAAAACTTTACTAAAATGTAATAACTTAGAATGCTCTTTAAAAACATCGGTGATCTATCTACTTTGATGGATAAAAAAAAGAACATTTCTAATACACAAACAAATGTAGTTCATTCAGTCCATAGTAGCGGAGGTGAAACAGAGGCTTGTGCGGTACAAGCCTCTGTTTCACCTCCGCTACTATGGACTGAATGAACTACGTTTCTTTGTGTTAGAAATGTTCCTTTTTTTTATCCATCAAAGTAGATAGATCACCGATGTTTTTAAAGATCATTCAAAGTTATTACATTTTGGTAAAGTTTTTCCAATTTTATTTATAACCTACCTGTAGTCACGCGATATACCTGTATATGTCATTTCCTGTTTTCCTCTCCCTTTCCCCTCCCATTAGTTCCACCCGCCTAATTATGGCATTTTTTTTTGCATATATATACCTGCTAGTCTGTTAATCATGCCAATCTGAGGAAGGGTACGAACCCGAAATGCATCATTGGTTTAATAATATTAAAAAAGACCTACTTTTCATCTACTTACGTCTAAGTGAAATTTGTTGGGAGAAGCAGGGCCTAAGAGGGATCTCTTCTTTTCGGTTTATCTTGCATTCTCTGTGGACAGACGTTCATCTGGATCCACATCCCAATGGCAGTGCAGCACTCCCGGCATCATCTCATCATCCTATACCCCAGCTATCGGGGTGATATGCGCATATTATTGCGCTTAAGGTGAGCTCAATACCAGCACCTTTTCTACTTTCTCTTGTACCTCAGGATAATGCACTAGGCGCCTTGTGTGGTCTTGAGTGGAACTGCTTGTATTTGCTTGTTGTTGCACCGATGATGTCCTTCCGGCTGGCCGCCATTTTGTCAAAGCCTCTTATAAAAAGAGACCAGGTCAGCGCTCTTCAGTCCGGATATGGCAGAGAGGAGGATGGAAGAGATACCGGAGCGCATGGAGAGAGCCCAAGATGGTGCTAGCGTAACAGAAAGTTGCTGCGGCCGTAACGCAACTATTTCAAGACCTGGCTGACCATTTGCAGGGAAGGCCTGTGAACTACTCCCCCTTCCAGAGGACAACAAATGGCCAGCCAGCCCGGAAGGGGAATCATCCAAGTCGGTAGAAGCATCGCCGGTGAGGCTGTCTCTTCAACATAGGACCTGGGGATCTTGGGCAGAGATTGCTACCGAGGAGTCGGACGTAAGTACCCCGGCCGAGGCCGCATTTTCTACACCTTCTTCCACTTCTAGCCCAGAGAGAGGGACCCAAGCCCCAAAAGCTGCTGAAGCTACTGCACGCCCGCAGTCACCCCCTCTACCCAGATGGTTGTTCGGCAATGAGCCTGCTTTAATCCAGTATATGAGGGAGCACGTTCTTCCATTGCCAAGGAAACCTCATCCCCCAGTTCCTATAGCCCAGGCCGAAAGAGCCCGCAGAGAAGCTGATATTGCTGCCATAGTGGAGGAACTGAGGGCACAAAAGAGAGAGAAGTATGGGCCCAAGCTGCTGCCGTATGAGGTGCGCTAAGAACAGCAGCAAGACACAAAACAGCTGAAGGCCCTATATATCCGAAAGCTGGAGCATCCCCAGGAAGGTGAGCCACCCTTGGAGCGCGCCACGCTACTGTTGTAAAGTTTACCCGAGTCACGGGATTTGGCAGACTCATGGACTGCCAGCATGGGGGCATCATCCTTGTCAACAGGAGAGCTGTCCAAAGAGACTATCTTCCCTCAGCACTGCATTCCCTGGAAAAGTTTAAATCGTATAGTACACTCCAATGAGGAGCCTGCAAGGAGAATGGGCAACAGCCATCACAAGGCCAAAGAACCCCACTCAGCTGCCATTCACCTACTTTCCTTCAGATGACTGGGACGCAGATCCTTTTGGGCTTAGACCAATGAAGATCCCAGACGCCGCCCTTGAGGAGGAGATCTACATGCCCAAGGCGCCTGCTATGGATCCCAAGTTTCTCAAGAGATCCAGCTCTTCATCTTCCTCAACGAACTCGTAACGAATTCGGATTCGTCAGTTTCAATACGGTCATCTCTAATAAACAGTAAACAATAACATAACAAAATAATCTTTACACCTTAGACATCTAATAATTGTAAATAAATAAATATTTGTAAATAGGGCAAACAGAAACCTGTTGGTTGTGAAGAAAGAAGCAAAACAATAAGTTGAAAGCTTTTAGCTGATAAAAATGTTCTTGTCTTTACAGCTCAAATATTCTGGGGCTTAATTGCTTAAAAATCATACAATAATCAACTTACAATCAGATACTGTATCTGTTTATTTGTGCTAATCCTATCAGCAATAGCAGTATTGATTATTTTTAGTATAAATATTGTGCTTTGCACAGCTTTAGTATCAGCTTTGACTCTTTATACTTGCACATTAACAGCATAACATGACTTTGATAAACCATTAGATGTCACCATAACAGCACCTAGTCAAATATTCGAATGAGTTTGAAGTTACATTATATTTTACCCAAGTGATTTATAAAGAATATTCACATGTTAGCATAAGCAATCAATCTTCTTGAACACCCAAAGTATGATCTATCTATCCATCAAACTGTAAAACACCCATAGAGTGCAATTAGGAAAAGTTACATTAGAAATATTCTTTATTTAATGATATTGTATTATTGTTCAATATTATTTCAGGCATTATTCTTGCCTGTTGTAGATATATAGCCTTCAGCATATGGTAGGGTGTACACTGTTGAGCTATATACTGTTTTGTTTGTATGCTTTACTTTGTATCACTAAATGAATGGGATTTTCCCATCTGACAAAGTTATCCTCTATCAATAGGATAGGGGATAATTAGCCAATCACGAGGGCCTGACTGCTGACTCCCTCCTGTCAATCTTGAGAATGGGGACCCCAGAATACTTAGAATGCCCATCAACCTGCTGTGATCAGCTAGTTATTCCCTATCTTAATGCCACAGCAAAAAAAAAAAAAAAACAGCTATATTTTTATATTAGCAAGTGCATAATAGCGTAAAGTCCTATTGTGTACTCCTACACAAAACTATATAATAAAGAGCGAGATTGGAGACACTTGTTACAAAAGTAAAATACAATTTTATTGATATACATTAAAATCTTATAAAAAAATGTATATGTATATAGGGGGAGTACAACAAATTCCACTAAGTGGAGAATGAATAGACGTCACTCCAGTACAGACCAACATCAATAGATATTAAAATATTGTGCCTGGATATCCATATGTGTATATGCTCTATGCACCATGGGGACCATGGATTCCTCTCATCAATAGTGCACAGATAGGCTCACATATATAAATACATACCCAGTCAGGACCGCCATCAGGGGGGTACAACCCATACAACTGTATGGGGCCCGGAGCTTCAGGAGGCCCAGACAACCCTGGATGTTTTTTTTATTTTTTATTGCCTTGTCAGTGAGTGACTGCGACTGTCACTCACTGACCGCTGGGTTCGGACCGGGTCTCATATACCGGGGGCCCCACACATTTCTATTAAATTACTTCTTTCTAGGGCGCCGGCCCCTTGGCAGGACCGGACAGGTGCTGATGGGAGTAGAGACGTCATGTGCCCCGCGCAGGCACGCACGTCCACTCCAATCACCTGACCTGTTCCTGCCTACCTCCCTGCGCGATCTCCAGCAGAGACGATCCTCAGTGACAGGAGCAGCAGCAGCAGCAGCCTCCGCTGCCTCACGCCGCTGCACTGATCCCCAGCGGCAGCAGGGTAGGTGAACTTGGTTGGGATGTGATGAGAGGTGCAGTGGGGCGTGTTATAGGGGTGATGAGAGGTGCAGGGGGGTTATGGGGGTGAAGAGAGGTGCAGGGGGGTGTTATGGGGGTGATGAGAGGTGCAGGGGTTGTTATGGGGGTGAGGAGAGATGCAGGGGGGTGTTATGGGGTAATAAGAAATGCAGGGGGGTGTTATGGGGATGACAAGAGGTGCAGGGGGGTTATGGAGGTAATGATAAGTGCAGGGGGGGTTATGGGGGTGAAGAGAGGTGCAGGGGGGTTTTATGGGGGTGATCAGAGGTGCGGGGGGGTTATGGAGGTGATGAGAGGTGCAGGGGGGTTTATGGGGGTGATGAGAGGTGCAGGAGGGGTTATGGGGGGTGATAAGAGATGCAGGGGGGTGTTATGGGGGTGACAAGAGGTACAGGGGGGTTATGGGGGTGATAAGAGGTGCAGGGGGGAGTGTTATGGAGGTGACAAGAGATGCAGGCCTTGAGCTGTGTAAGGGGCCCCAAAATTTCTTATGGCAGTCCTGTACCCAGTATAGAAACAAATAATAAACATGGAGGTCCACTGGAGCAACGTCACCCCAACGCACGTTTCGGGATGTCCTTCGTCCTGGACAAAGGACATCCTGAAACGTGGGTTGGGGTGGCGTCGCTCCAGTGGACCTCCTTGTTTATTGTT
The DNA here is from genome assembly GCF_029499605.1 of Hyla sarda. NCBI lineage: Eukaryota > Metazoa > Chordata > Amphibia > Anura > Hylidae > Hyla > Hyla sarda. The sequence continues at coordinate 81,417,273 of NC_079197.1, read as the reverse complement.
TGTTTCTATACTAAGTATGCATTTATTCATATGTGAGCATATCTGTGCACTATTGATGAGAGGAATCCATGGTCCCCATGGTGCATAGAGCATATACACATATGGATATCCAGGCACTATATGTTAATTTCTATTGATGTTGGTCTGTGCTGGAGTGACGACTATTCATTATCCACTTATTGGAATTAGTTGTATTCCCCCGATATACATATATATTTTTTATAAGATTTTAACCCCTTGGGGACCGAGCCTAAGGACCAGAGCGTTTTTTGCACATCTGACCACTGTCACTTTAAACATTAATAACTCTGGGATGCTTTTACCTTTCATTCTGATTCAGAGATGTTTTTTTCGTGACATATTCTACTTTAACATAGTGGTAAATTTTTGTGGTAACTTGCATCCTTTCTTGGTGAAAAATCCCAAAATTTGGTGAAAAATTTTAAAATTTAGCATTTTCCTAACTTTGAAGCTCTCTGCTTGTAAGGAAAATGGATATTCCACATACATTCTTTTTTATTCACATATACAATATGTCTTCTTTATGTTTGCATCATAAAATTGACAAGTTATTACTTTTGGAAGACACCAGAGGGCTTCAAAGTTCAGCAGCAATTTTCCAATTTTTCACAAAATTTTCAAACTCACTATTTTTCAGGGATCAGTTCAGTTTTTAAGTGGATTTGAAGGGTCTTCATATTAGAAATTGTCCATAAAAGACCCCATTATAAAAACTGCACCCCCAAAGTATTCAAAATGACATTCAGTCAGTGTTTTAACCCTTTAGGTGTTTCACAGGAGTAGCAGCAAAGTGAAGGAGGAAATTCCCAATCTTCATTTTTTATACTTGCATGTTCTTATAGACCCAATTTTTGCATTTTTACAAGGGGTAAAAGGAGAAATTTCTCTCGAGTAAGTACATACCTCATATGTCTATGTTAAGTGTTCGGCGGGTGCAGTAGAGGGCTCAGAAGGGAAGAGCGACAAGGGGATTTGGGAGAGTACGTTTTTCTGAAATGGTTTTTGGGGGGGCATGTCGCATTTAGGAAGACCCTATGGTGCCAGGACAGCAACAAAAAAAAAAAACACATGGCATACCATTTTGGAAACTAGACCCCTTGAGGAATGTAACAAGGAATAAAGTGAGCCTTAATATTCCACAGGGGTTTCACGACTTTTGCATACGTAAAAAAAAAATTTTGGTTTTTCACTAAAATGTTGGTTTTCCCCCCAAATTTCAAATTTTTGCAAGGGTTAATAGCAGAAAAGACACCCCCAAATTTGTAACCCCATCTCTTTTGAGTATGGAGGTACCCCATGAGTGGACCTGAAGTGCACTATGGGCAAACTACAATGCTCAGAAGAGAAGGAGTCATATTTGGCTTTTTGAGAGCAAATTTTGCTCGGGGGGCATGTCACATTTAGGAAGCCCCTATGGTGCCAGGGCAGCAGAAAAAAAAAACACATGGCATACCATTTTGGAAACTAGACCCCTTGGGGAACGTCACAAGGGGTAAAGTAAGCATTAACACCCCACAGGTGTTTTACAACTTTTTCATATGTAAAAAAAAATAAAAATTCACTAAAATGTTGGTTCCCCCAAATTTCACATTTTTGCAAGGGTTAATAGCAGAAAAGACCCCCAAAATTTTTAACCCCATCTCTTCTGAGTGTGGAAGTACCCCATAAGTGGAGCTGAAGTGCACTACGGGCGAACTACAATTCTCAGAAGAGAAGTAGTCACATTTGGCTTTTGGAGAGAAAATTTTGCTTGGGGGGCATGTCGCATTTAGGAAGCCCCTATGGTGCCAGGACAGCAAAAAAAAAAAAAAAAAAAAACATGGCATACCACTTTGGAAACTAGTCCCCTTGGGGAACGTTACAAGGGTATACAGTGAGCATTTACACCCCACTGGTGTTTGACAGATCTTTGGAACAGTGGGCTGTGCAAATGAAAAATAAAATTTTTCATTTTCTCAGATCACTTTTCCAAAGCTCTGTCAGACACCAGTGGGGTGTAAATTCTCACTGCACCCCTCATTACATTCTGTGAGGGGTGTAGTTTCCAAAATGGGGTCACATGTGGGTGTTTTTTTTTGCTTTTGTCAGAACCGCTGTAACAATCAGCCACCCCTGTGCAAATCACCTCAAATGTACATGGTGCACTCTCCCTTCTGAGCCTTGTAGTGCACCCGCAGAGCACTTTGTGCCCACATATGGGGTATCTCCGTACTCAGGAGAAATTGCGTTACAAATTTTGTGGGGCTTTTTTCCCTTTTACCGCTTGTGAAAACGAAAAGTATAGGGCAACACCAGCATGTTAGTGTAAAAATGTTAAGTTTTTTGCACTAACATGCTGGTGTAGACCCCAACTTAACCTTTTCATAAGGGGTTAAAGGAGAAAAAGCCCCCCAAAATTTGTAAGGCAATTTCTCCCGAGTACGGCGATACCCCATATGGGGCCCTAAACTGTTGCCTTGAAATACGACAAGGCTCCAAAGTGAGAGCGCCATGTGCATTTAAGGCCTAAATTAGTGATTTGCATAGGGGTGGACATAGGGGTATTGTAAGTCAGTGATTCCCAAACCGGGTGCCTCTGTTTTGGAAACAGTGCCGTACCAGACAGTTTTCATTTTTATTGGGGAGGGGGTTTATTGCATGCTGGGAGTTGTAGTTTTGCAACAACTGGAGTTCCAACTACAACTCCCAGCATGCCCTTTGGTAGTCTGATCATACTGGGAGTTTTGCAACAGCTGGAAGCTAACTTTTTCTATTAATAAATGTGCATCCAGCTGTTGCAAAGCTACAACTCCCAGCAGGGCTGGTGCAAGGATTTTTGCCACCCTAGGCGAAAGTAAATTTTGCCACCCCTCTTGACCCCGCCCATTGGCTCCGCCCTTTGATGCGCCCAACCTTACTACTGGGCTGACACACTGTAACAAACCCCCTCCTTATTTCATCTCCTTACTACTGGGATGACACACTATAACAAACCTCCTCATGTAATCACCTTACTACTGGGGTGACACACTGTAAAAAAAAAGCTCCTCTTCATGCAATCTCCTTACTACTGGGGTGACACACTGTAACAAACCTCCTCCTCATGTAATCCCCTAACTATTGGGGTGACACACTGTAACAAACCTCCTCATCATGTAATCTCCTTACTACTGGGGTGACACACTGTAACAAACCTCCTCCTCATGTCATCTCCTTACTACTGGGGTGACACACTGTAACAAACCCCCTCTTCATGTAACCCCCTCTTGATGGACATATGTCTTTTTTCGACCGTACTATGTAACTATGTAACTATGTAATGTCCTTACTACTGGGGTGACACACTGTAACAAACCTCCTCCTCATGTAATCACCTTACTACTGGGGTGACACACTGTAACAAACCTCCTCCTCATGTAATCACCTTACTACTGAGGTGACACACTGTAACAACCCTCCTCTTCATGTAATCTCCTTACTACAGGGGTGACACACTGTAGCAAACCTCCTCCTCATGTAATCTCCTTACTACTGGAGTGACACACTGTAACAAACCTCCTCATCATGTTATCTCCTTACTTCTGGGGTGACACACTGTAACAAACCTCCTCCTCATGTAATCTCCTTACTACTGGGGTGACACACTGTAACAACCCTCCTCTTCATGTAATCTCCTTATTACTGGGTTTACACACTGTAACAAACCCCCTTCTCAGAGGACAATATCACACATAGAGGGATTAGATCAGTGTTTCCCAACCAGGGTGCCTCCATTATTGCAAAACTACAACTCCCAGCATGCTCGGACAGCCAAAGGCTGTCTGGGCATACTGGGAGTTATAGTTTTGCAACATCTGGAGGCACCCTGGTTGGGAAAAACTAATATAGAGGTATATACCAGCTGTATACAGATCTGTATACCATATAAGTGATTAAAATTATATTTAGGGACTCACTATCTTTTCTGATCAGTGTCGTCCTCTTTCCATGATGTCTTCTTCCAGCCAAAACTTCCTTTCTTCAGCATCTGTGGGACAAACATGTTAAACCCTGCATTTGTCCCCCTCCTCCCCCAGTGTCATTTCACTAACCCCCCACCCCCTCCTTCCCCTGTACCATTTCATTAACCCCTCCATCCCCCTCCCCTTGCAATTTCATCAACCTCCCCCCACCCCCCTCCTCTCCCCCCATGCAATTTCGTTAACCCCGTGCGTGCGTTCCAGTGATGACGAGTGACGTCCCCCTGCTCAGCGTTAGGGGCGTCACTCGTCATCCAGTGCCGGCCCGCAATTAGAATGGTGAGCGCGGCCACGCGGAGAAGCTGGATGCGGTCGGGGGTTGCACCTCTAACAACATGCTGGGCGGGCAGGGGATATAATTAGATGGGGTGGTGCGGCTTTTTGCTTGCCGCGCTCCCTATACATGTGTTATCTCAGCGGCGCTGGCCGGTTGCGGCAACAGGCAGAGCGGCGCCCACCTCAAGAGGGCGTTATAGGTGGCCGCCTACTTTGTCTATAGACAAAGCCGGCCCTGACTCCCAGCATGATCAGACTACCCAAGGGCATGCTGGGAGTTGTAGTTGGAACTCCAGCTGCTGCAAAACTACAACTCCTAGCATGTATGGACTATCAGTGCATGCTGGGAGTTATAGTTTTGAAACAGTTGGAGGCACACGGGTTGGGAAACAGTGAGTTAGGAAACAGACAATGTTTCCCAACCAGTGTCTCTCCAGTTGTTGCAAAACTACAACTCCCAGCATGCCCAGACAGCTGAAGGGCATGTTTTGCAACATCTGGAAGAGCACAGAATGGAGACCATTATACAGTGGTCTCAAAATTGTAGCCCTCCAGATGTTGCAAGCATGCTGAGACTGCCCAGGCATGCTGGGAGTTGTTCGGCAACATCTGAAAGGCCAGATGTTGCCGAACTACAACTCCCAGCAGGCCTGGGCATGCTTGGAGTTTCGGTTTTCAACATCTGGAGGGCTACAGTTTTGAGACCACTGGTATAATGGTCTCCAATCTGTGCTCTTCCAGATGTTACAAAACTACAACTACCAGCCTGCTGAGACTGTCCAGGCATGCTGGGAGTTGTAGTTCTGCAACATCTGAAGGGCTAGATGTTAGAGAACTACAACTCCCAGCATGGCTGGGCAGGCTGAGATGTGTAGTTTTTCAACATCTGGAAGAGCACAGATTGAAGACCATTATACAGTGGTCTTCAAACTGAAGCCCTCCAGATGTTGCAAAACTACTACTCCCAGCCTGCCCAGACAGCCAAAGGCTGCCTAGGCGTGCTGGGAGTTGTAGTTTTAAAACTGTTAGCAGCAACAGTGAAGATCACCGGATCTTCACTGTTGCTACTAACAATGCCGCCGACGTCCACTTACCCACCAACGATCCGCCGCTGCAGCCGCTCCTGGTCCTCCGGTCCCCGCTGCCGCTGCTCCTCAAGAGATCCAGGTACCGCGGTCCCTCCGTTCCCCGCCACCATCTTCTTTCTTCCCCTGGTCTCCCCGCACGCCTAGGGGCGGGGAGACGAGGGGAAGTTAACCCTGACCCCGGCCTGAGGCCTGCGATAGGCCATTCACAAGAGAACAGGACCCCCCTCGGCGATGTCAGGAAATGCCTGCTGAATGATTACAGCAGGCATTCCCCTCAGATCACTGCCAGGCGCCGCGGCAGTGATCTGTTTTGCTAGGACGTTTGTGAACGTCCTCGGTCCTTAACTACTCTAGACCGAGGACGTTCTCAAATGTCTTATGTCCCCAACAGGTTAATGTATATCAATAAAATTGTATTTCACTTTTGTAACAAGTGCCTCCAATCTCGCTCTTTATTATGTTATTCCCTATCTTGTACATAGGGGATAACTTTATCAGATATGGTAACTTTAACCCCTTTAGGAGTAAGGCCATTTTCACCTTAAGGACCAGGCCATTTTTTGATTTTGCAATTTAATTATTTCCACCCCACCTTCAAAAAATCATAACGCTTAAAATTTTGGACCTAGAGACCCATATAAGGGCTTGTTTTTTGCACCACCAATTGTATTTTGTAATAACATCAATCATTTAATAACAAAATCTACTTCAATACCAGAAAAAAACACATTTGTGGGGTGAAATTGAAAAAAAAATGCCAATTTGTCACTTTTGGGGGGTTCCGTTTCTACACGGTGCAATTTCCAGTACAAATGACACCTGATCTTTAACCCCTTAACGATGAAGGACGTATATTTACATCCTCCGCCGGTTCCCGCGATATGCCGCGGGGTCATGCGGTGTCCTCGCAGCATATCGGGTCGGTCCCGGGGGCTATCAACGGCCGGGACCATCGGCTAATACAGGACATCACCGATCGCGGTGATGCCCTGTACTAACCCTTCAGACGCGGCAATCAAAGCTGACCGCCGCGTCTGAAGTGAAAGTGCAAGTAAGGCTGGGTTCACACTACGGTTTGTCATTACGGTTCCCGTATACGGCTGGGAGGAGGGGTGGGCGGGGCTTAATCGCAACGCCCCCACTCAGCCGTATAGGGAACCGTAGTTAATGTATGTCTATGAGCCTCCGGTCGGCTGCTTTTTCGGCCGTATGCGGTTTCCCACCCGCAGGCAAAAACGTGGTAGACGGTTCACTCCAGTCGGCTCATAGACATACATTAACTACGGTTCCCTATACGGCTGAGTGCGGGCGCCGCGTTTATGCCCCGCCCACCCCTCCTCCCAGCCGTATACGGGAACCGTAATGACAAACCGTAGTGTGAACCCAGCCTAACCCGGCTGCTCGGTCGGGCTGTTCGGGACAGCCGCGGTGAAATTGCGGCGTCCCGAACAGCTTACAGGACACCGGGAGGGCCCTTACCCTCCTCCTCGGTGTCCGATCGACGAATGACTGCTCCGTGCCTGAGATCCATAACACTGATCACAGGCGTGATGAGAGATCAGTGTGTGCAGTGTTATAGGTCCCTATAGGTCCCTGCAAAAAAAAAGTGTTAATAAAGGTCATTTAACCCCTTCCCTAATAAAAGTTTGAATCACCCCCTTTTCCCATAAAAAAAATAAAACAGTGTAAATAAAAATAAACATATGTGGTATCGCGGCGTGTGTAAATGTCCGAACTATAAAAATATATCGTTAATTAAACAGCACGGTCAATGATGTACACGTAAAAAAAATTCCAAAGTCCAAAAAATCTTATTTTTGGTCACTTTTTATACCATTAAAAAATGAATAAAAAGTGATTTAAAAGTCTGATCAAAACAAAAATGGTACCGATAAAAACTTCAGATCACGGCGCAAAAAATGAGCCCCACACCCCACTGTACGTGGAAAAATAGAAAAGTTATAGGGGTCAGAAGAGGACATTTTTAAACATATTCATTTTCCTGCATGTAGTTATGATTTTTTCCAGAAGTACGACAAAATGAAACCTATATACCGTATATACTCGGGTATAAGCCGACCCGAGTATAAGCCGAGACCCCTAATTTCAACCCAAAATCCCAGGAAAAGTTATTGACTCGAGTATAAGCCTAGGGTGGGAAATACCTCATCCCCCCCTGTCATCATCCAGACCCGTCATTAACATCCTCATCATCCCCTTGTCATCATCCCACACATCCCCCCTTCATCATCCCCTTGTCATCATCCCACACATCCCCTTATCATCCCACACATCCCCCCTTCATCATCCCCTTGTCATCATCCCACACATCCCCCCTTCATCATCCCCTTGTAATCATCCCACACCCCCCCCCCTTCATCATCCCCACCCCCCTTCATCATCCCCACACCCCCCCCCTTCATCATCCTCTTCTCATCATTCGCCCTCAGTGGTCTTCAACCTGCGGACCTCCAGAGGTTTCAAAACTACAACTCCCAGCAAGCCCGGGCAGCCATCGGCTGTCCGGGCTTGCTGGGAGTTGTAGTTTTGAAACCTCCGGAGGTCCGCAGGTTGAAGACCACTGCGGCCTTCGACATGCGGACCTCCAGAGGTTTCAAAACTACAACTCCCAGCAAGCCCGGGCAGCCATCGGCTGTCCGGGCTTGCTGGGAGTTGTAGTTTTGAAACCTCCGGAGGTCCGCAGGTTGAAGACCACTGCGGCCTTCAACATCATCCAGCCCCCTCTCACCCCCTTTAGTTCTGAGTACTCACCTCCGCTCGGCGCTGGTCCGGTCCTGCAGGGCTGTCCGGTAAGGAGGTGGTCCGGTGAGGAGGTGGTCCGGGCTGCTATCTTCACCGGGGGCGCCTCTTCTCCGCGCTTCCGGCCCGAAATAGAGCCGTTGCCTTGACAACGACGCATCTGCGTTGTTGTCAAGGCAACATGACTATTCTGAGGCCGGGCCCGAAGCGCTTAGAAGAGGCCTCCCCGGTGAAGATAGCAGCCCGGAACCACTATCCCACCGGACCACCTCCTTACCGGACAGCCCTGCAGGACCGGACCAGCGCCGAGCGGAGGTGAGTACTCAGAACTAAAGGGGGTGAGAGGGGGCTGGATGATGTTGAAGGCCGCAGTGGTCTTCAACCTGCGGACCTCCGGAGGTTTCAAAACTACAACTCCCAGCAAGCCCGGACAGCCGATGGCTGCCCTGGCTTGCTGGGAGTTGTAGTTTTGAAACCTCTGGAAGTCCGCAGGTTGAAGACCACTGCGGGTGGGGGAGTTCACTCGAGTATAAGCCGAGGGGGGTGTTTTCAAAAAATTTCAAAAAATCGTGCTGAAAAACTCGGCTTATACTCGAGTATATACGGTAAGTAGGGTATCATTTTAACCGTATGGACCTACAGAATAATGATAAGGTGTCATTTTTACCGAAATATGCACTGCGTAGAAATGGAAGCCCCCAAAATTTACAAAATGGTGTTTTTTCTTCGATTTTGTCGCACAATGATTTTTTTTTTCCATTTCGACGTGAATGTTTGGGTAAATGACTAATGTCCCTGCGACGTAGAATTTGTGACACAAAAAATAAGCCATAATATGGATTTTTAGGTGGAAAAATTAAAGGGTTATGATTTTTAAAAGGTAAGGAGGAAAAAACGAAAGTGCAAAAACTGAAAAACCCTGCGTCCTTAAGGGGTTAATTTGTAGGTCCATACGGTCTCAAGGATACCCAATTTATGTAGGTTTTATTTAATTTTACTACTTAAAAAAAATCCTAATTACATTCACCAAAATTAGTATGCTGAAAATTGTGATCTTCTGACCCCTATAACTTTTATTTTTCGAGGCCAAATTTTTTGCGCCATGGTCTGTAATTTTTATCGATAGCATTTTTGTTTTGATGGGACATTTTGATCACTTTCTATTAATATTTTTATGGTATATGAAGTGACCAAAAATGCGCAATTTTGGACTTTAGTATTTTTTTACGTGTACACCATAGACTGCGCGATTTAGCTAACCTTTTATTTTAATGGTTCAGACATTTACACATTGTGGCGATTATTTTTACTTTTTTTTTATATTATTTTATTTAAAAAATGGGAAAAGGGGGGTGATTTGAACTTTTATTAGGAAAGGGGTTAATTCACTTTTATTAACTTTTTTACCCTTTTTTTAAAATTATTTTTAGCTTTTTTTTTAAGCTACTGATCAGTGCTCTGCCATAGCAAAGCACTGATCAGTGTAATCAGCGATCTGCTGCTCTAGCCTGCTGCGCAGGCTAGGAGCAGAAGATCACCAAACATGACGATGGAAAGGCAGGGGAGGACCCTCTCGTCGTCCGGCAAGCTGATCGGGACATCGCGATTATGTCGCGATAGTCCCGATCAGCTACACTGAACTGACAGGAAACTTTCACTTTCATTTTAGACGCTGCGATCAACTTTGATCATGGCGTCTAAAGGGTTAATGCCGGGCATCGGCCCGATCGACGGTGCCCGGAATTAGCCGTGGTTCCCGGCTGCCCGTAGCAACCGGGACCCACTGGGGAGAATGGTTTAAACCTATTTAACAATACCAGGATGTACATGAACGTCCTTGGTCCTTAAGTACTGGGGCATCAGGGCATACCTGTATGCCCTATGTCCTTAACAGGTTAAACAGGAGACGCACATGATCACCTTCCTGTCCTGGCAATGGTCAATATACTGACATCATCATCAAGTGGATTGTATTTACACAGTGAGGTTATGTTTCCACTTTTTTCTTAACACCTGAAAAATCACCAGAAAAAAACACCAGAAAAAAACACCAGAAAAAAACACCAGAAAAACTGCCAAAGCTTTTTCCTGCATTTTGGTAGTTTTTCTGGCATTTATTTTGGTGGGTGGAAACCCTGTGGCAGTTTTTTCACTGCCTTCCAGGTACCACTCTGTGGGCCAGGGGCTCTGCATCTGAACCACAGAGTGGTACCTGGAAGGCAGTGAAAAAACTGATGATCTATAGCATCACTGCTCACCTCCCCCGGCCGTATAGTATATAGGGGTGCATAGTGTACCCGTGTATACAGTGGGGAAAAAAGTATTTAGTCAGCCACCAATTTTGCAAGTTCTCCCACTTAAAAAGATGAGAGAGGCCTGCAATTTTCATCATAGGTATACCTCAACTATGAGAGACTTAATGAGAAAAAAAATCCAGAAAATCACATTGTCTGATTTTTAAAGAATTTATTTGCAAATTATGGTGGAAAATAAGTATTTGATCAATAACAAACGTTCATGACAATACTTTGTTATATACCCTTTGTTGGCAATGACAGAGGTCAAACGTTTTCTGTAAGTCTTCACAAGGTTTTCACTCACTGTTGCTGGTATTTTGGCTCATTTCTCCATGTAGATCTCCTCTAGAGCAGTGATGTTTTGGTGCTGTTGCTGGGCAACACAGACTTTCAACTCCCTCCAAAGGTTTTCTATGGGGTTGAGATCTGGACACTGGCTAGGCCACTCGAGGATCTTGAAATGCTTCTTATGAAGCCACTCCTTCGTTGCCTGGGCGGTTTGGGATCATTGTCATGCTGAAAGACACAGCCATGTTTCATCTTTAATGCTCTTGCTGATGGAAGGAGATTTTCACTCAAAATCTCACGATACATGGCCCCTTTCATTCTTTTCTTTACACGGATCAGTCGCCTGATCCCTTTGCTGAAAAACAGCCCCAAAGCATGATGTTTCCACCCCCATGCTTCACAGTAGGTATGGTGTTGTTAGGATTCGGCAAGCTGGAGGTGGATCCTCTGTGTCAGAGAGGGATTGGCGTGGACCGTGCCGGCGGACAGGTTCTAAGTTGCTACTGGTATTCACCAGAGCCCGCCGCAAAGCAGGATGGTCTTGCAGCGGCGGTAGCAACCAGGTCGTATCCACCGGCAACGGCTCAACCTTTCTGACTGCTGAGATAGGCGCGGTATAAGGGATTAGGCAAGAGCAAGGTCGGACGTAGCAGAAGGTCAGGGCAGGCAGCAAGGATCGTAGTCAGGGGCAACGGCAAGAAGATCTGGAACACAGGTTTTGGACAACACTAAACGCTTTCTCTGGCACAAGGCAACAAGATCCGGCGAGGAAGGGAAGGGGAAGTGAGGTTATATGGACAGGGAGCAGGTGGAAGCTAATTAGACTGATTGGGCCAGGCACCAATCATTGGTGCACTGGCCCATTAAATCTTAGAGAGCTGGCGCGCGCGCCCTAGAGAGCGGAGCCGCGTGCGCCAGAACGTGACAGCCGGGGACCGGGACGGGTAAGTGGCTTGGGATGCGATTCGCGAGCGGGCGTGTCCCACTATGCGAATCGCATCCCCGTCGTCAGTGTCAGTGCAGCACTCCCGATCAGCGGGTCTGACCGGGAAGCTGCAGAGAGGAGAACGCAGCGAGCGCTCGGGGGAGGAGCAGGGACCCGGAGTGTTCGGCGTAACAGTACCCCCCCCCCCCCTTAGGTCTCCGCCTCTTTTTGTCTCCTTGTCCCTCCAGATGAGACGAGAACATAGGGGGGCGACTCTTGAGTTTCCTTCCGGAAAAAAGAGTCCTGGGTAGCTATATCAGCGGCAGGCAATCCAGAAGAAGTGGGAATGGGGAGAGGGGGCAGAGGGTGAAGCTTGTCACGGGGCAAAGTGTTACCAGGAAGGGGGCTATGAGCAGCAGATGTGACAAGTTTGTGTTTGTGACAAGCAGGACCCCAATTCTTGATCTCCCCGGTGGTCCAGTCAAGGGTAGGAGAATGGCGTTGGAGCCATGGCAGACCGAGGAGGACTTCAGAGGTGCAGTTGGGCAAAACAAAAAATTCAATTTTTTCGTGATGCAGTCCAATGCTCATAAGCAGGGGTTCTGTGCGGTAACGCACAGTGCAGTCCAATTTTGCTCCGTTGACGGAAGAAATGTAGAGCGGCTTGATGAGACGGGTCACTGGGATGCAGAACCTATTAACCAAGGAGGCCAGAATAAAATTTCCAGCAGAACCAGAGTCCAAGAAGGCCACAGCTGAGAAGGAGGAGTTGGCAGAAGGAGCAATCCGCAAGGGCACAGTGAGACGTGGAGAAGCAGAATTCACACCAAGGGACGCCACTCCCATTTGAACAGGGTGCGTGCGTTTCCCAGACGTGGAGGATGAATAGGGCAATCCCCCAAGAAATGTTCGGTACTAGCGCAGTACAGACATAAATTTTTATCTTTGCGGCGAGTCCTCTCTTCATGGGTCAGGCGAGACCGATCCACTTGCATAGCCTCCTCGGCAGGAGGCACAGGGGTAGATTGCAAAGGATACTGTGAGAGAGGTGCCCAGAGATCAAGGTCCTTTTCCTGGCGGAGCTCCTGGTGTCTTTCAGAAAAACGCTTGTCGATGCGGGTGGCCAAAAGGATAAGTTCTGACAGGTTAGCTGGAATTTCTCGTGCGGCCAGTACATCTTTGATGTTGCTGGATAAGCCTTTCTTGAAGGTCGTGCAGAGGGCCTCATTGTTCCAGGCTTGCTCTGAGGCAAGGGTACGAAACTGGATGGCGTATTCGCCTACGGAAGAATTTCCTTGGACTAGGTTCAGCAAGGCAGTCTCGGCAGAGGAGGCCCGGGCTGGCTCCTCGAAGACACTACGGACTTCAGCGAAGAAGGACTGGACTGTGGCTGTGGCAGGATCATTGCGGTCCCAGAGCGGTGTGGCCCAAGACGAGGCCTTTCCAGACAGAAGACTAACTACGAAAGCCACCTTAGACCGTTCTGTAGGAAATTGGTCCGACAACATCTCCATATGTAGGGAACATTGAGACAGGAAACCACGGCAGAGTCTAGAGTCCCCATCAAATTTGTCCGACAGGGACAAACGGAGGCTAGGAGCGGGCACTCGCTGTGGAGGAGGTGCAGGAGCTGGCGGTGGAGATGGTTGCTGCTGTAGCAGTGGCAGAAGTTGCTGTAACATGGCGGTCAACTGCGACAGCTGCTGTCCTTGTTGGGCGATTTGCTGAGATTGCTGGGCAACCACTGTGGGTAGGTCAGCGAGACTTGGCAGCGGCACCTCAGCGGGATCCATGGCCGGATCTACTGTTAGGATTCGGCAAGCTGGAGGTGGATCCTCTGTGTCAGAGAGGGATTGGCGTGGACCGTGCCGGCGGACCGGTTCTAAGTTGCTACTGGTATTCACCAAGCCCGCTGCAAAGCAGGATGGTCTTGCAGCGGCGGTAGCAACCAGGTCGTATCCACCGGCAACGGCTGAACCTCTCTGACTGCTGAGATAGGCGCGGTACAAGGGATTAGGCAAGAGCAAGGTTGGACGTAGCAGAAGGTCAGGGCAGGCAGCAAGGATCATAGTCAGGGGCAATGGCAAGAAGATCTGGAACACAGGCTTTGGACAACACTAAACTCTTTCTCTGGCACAAGGCAACAAGATCCGGCGAGGAAGGGAAGGGGAAGTGAGGTTATATGGACAGGGAGCAGGTGGAAGCTAATTAGACTGATTGGGCCAGGCACCAATCATTGGTGCACTGGCCCTTTAAATTTTAGAGAGCTGGCGCGGGTGCGCCCTAGAGAGCGGAGCCGCGCGCGCCAGAACGTGACAGCCGGGGACCGGGTCGGGTAAATGGCTTGGGATGCGATTCGCGAGCGGGCGCGTCCCACTATGTGAATCGCATCCCCGTCGTCAGTGTCAGTGCAGCGCTCCCGGTCAACGGGTCTGACCGGGGTGCTGCAGAGAGGAGAACGCCGCAAGCGCTCCGGGGAGGAGCAGGGACCCGGAGTGCTCGGCGTAACAGGTGTTCTTTGGATGCAACATTCTTTATCCTCCAAACACGATGAGTTTAGTTTTTTTACCAAAATGTTCTACTGACCATATGACATTCTCCCAATCCTCTTCTGAATCATCCAAATGCTCTCTAGCAAAGTTCAGACGGGCCCGGACATGTACTGGCTTTGGTAGGGGGACACGTCTGGCACTGAATTTGCATCCCTGGCGGCATAGTGTGTTACTGATGGTAGCCTTTGTTACTTTGGTCCCAGCTCTCTGCAGGTCATTAACTAGGTCACCCTGTGTGGTTCCGGGATTTTTGCTCACTGTTCTTGTGATCATTTTGATACCACGGGGTGAGATCTATCTGGAGCCCCAGATAGAGGGAGATTATCAGTGTCCTTGTATGTCTTCCCTTTTCTAATAATTGCTCCCACAGTTAATTTCTTCACACCAAGCTGCTTGCCTATCGCAGATTCAGTCTTCCCAGCCTGGTGCATGTCTACAATTTTGTTTCTGGTGTCCTTCGACAGCTCTTTGGTCTTGGCCATATTGGAGTTTGGAGTGTGACTGTTTGAGGTTGTGGACAGTCACACTCCATGTTCAAACAGGTGCCATTAATACAGGTAACATGGGGAGGACAGAGGAGACTCTTAAAGAAGAAGTTACAGGTCTGTGAGAGCCAGAAATCTTGCTTTTTTTGTAAGTGACCAAATCTTGCTTTTTTGAAGGTGACCAATGTGACTTTATGGATTTTTTTTCTCATTATATCTCTCATAGTTGAGGTATACCTATGATGAAAATTACAGGCCTCTCTCATCTTTTTTTAAGTTGGAGAACTTGCACAATTGGTGACTGACTAAATACTTTTTTCCCCACTGTACGATACAGGAGCCAGGAATCCCATTACTATACTGACAGGACTCCCTGCTCCTATAGCCCCTTCGGGTGGTATACAGTATATACAGCTATCGATAGATGGATGCATATGTGGTGTACCAGCACAATAGTTGTCCTGTGGCTTTGGACTGTTTGGGCAGCTTGGCAGCACAAGGTGTTGGGCCCACCAGAGACTTACTGTTAAATTGATTATGTTCGCACTTTATTGCCACATAATATATTACTGTTATTTCTATATATTATTTCTATATATGTTATTCTCTGCTACTCTACCCTTAAAAGAGTGCAGTGAACCCCATGTGACCCTGCCTGCCAATGGAACCCCTAAATTCTCACCCTTATAATGTAGTGGGGAAAGAGTTTCCTCTGTCTAAGCAAAGCTGAGCAACAGTTTGGTTCAGATGTGTTGGGCTGTGTGCTCTGGGGAGAGGTCTAGCTCAAATCTAAGCTCTCTGGTCATTCTACAAGGATTACTCGCACGGTGGAAGTTCATGTCCCGGCAGAGAAGGCTTCAGTACCTTGACAGAATGCTACCTACCAGGATTCATCTACCTGTCTTACAAGTCAGTATTAATCTGTCTAGTGAAAGCACCACAAGTCCCAGCAAGGCAACAGGGCTCCCAAAGGGTTACGCTGCACTCTCTCACCCACCAGCTGTCTGTGTATTACTATCTTCCACTCAGCTCAGTAAAGACAGTTAACCTGACGTTGGTGTGTTCATTTACTCCCCATGTTTGGCCCAGGAGAAGCTGTCCCCAACCTCAGACCGTGTATAGGATAAGGTTGCCCTGCGTCACAATGTGAACAGGTATGTCTACTAACACCCCTGTTGCACCACAACTCTTTTTAGCATCCACAAACAGGATACGGGTGTTGGCCTACAAAACCCCCCAAGTCTGGACTGTATCCTAGAAGGCGCACTGAGCGTGCGACAGTTTATGCGCTGGGTTATTGTAAGGGGACTTTGTTTTTATGCCCCCGGTGCTCACTAAATAGAGGGGGGGCACTTTATTCTTGGCCATAAAGTGTGTGAAGATTGTAATAGACTGTGCAACTCAAGTTTTCCTGCATGTGCAAGCAGCGCAACAAATTCATGCTGCGCCATAAATTCCAGTCCACCCCAGCAGGGGTTAATCCAGAGAGCTTGAAGCACAAAGAATGACACAGAAGCAGTCAGGAGCAGGCATCAGCAGTACACCTGAGGGCTTCATAACCCCTTTACATTGAAAGATCAATGTTGAAATTTCTATTAAGCATGTATTTAGCTCGTGCTAACCATCCAAAAATGTAAGGCCCAAGCCCAGAAGCATCAATAAGCCAAGTAGTTCCTGAAACACACAGTCAGGAGCAGGCATCAGCAGTACCCAAGAGGGTTTCATAACCCCTTACATTGAAAGATCAATGTTGAAATTTCTATTAAGCATGTATTGAGCTCGTGCTAAACATCCAAAAATTTAAGGCCCAAGCCATGAAGCATCAGTAAGCCAAGTAGTTCCTGAATGACACAGAAGCACTCAGGAGCAGGCATCAGCAGTACACCCGAGGGTTTCAAAACCAATTTACATTGAAAGATCAATGTTGAAATTTCTATTAAGCATGTATTTAGCTTGTGCTAAACATCCAAAAATTGAAGGCCCAAGCCCAGAAGCATCAATAAGCCAAGTAGTTCCTGAAACACACAGTCAGGAGCAGGCATCAGCAGTACCTAAGAGGGTTTCATAACCCCTTACATTGAAAGATCAATGTTGACATTTCTATTAAGCATGTATTTAGCTAGTGCTAAACATCCAAAAATGTAAGGCCCAAGCCCGAAAGCATCAGTTAGCCAAGTAATTCCAGAAAGACACAGGCGCAGTCAGGAGCAAGCATCAGCAGTAACATAGTTCATAAGGTTGAAAAAAGACCAGAGTCCATCACGTTCAACCTATATCCCTAATGAGTCCCTACTGAGTTAATCCAGATGAAGGCAAAAAAAAAACTCATACTAGAGGTAAAAAATTCCTTCCCGTCTCCAAATATGGCAGTCAGAATAAATCCCTGGATCAACGTTCTGTCCCTATAATTCTAATTTACATAACCAGCAATGTTCTTACTCTCCAAAAATGCATCCAGACCCCTTTTAAATTCTTTTACAGAGTTCATCATGACCACCTCCTCCGGGAGAGAATTCCACAGTCTCACTGCTCTTACAGTAAAGAACCCCCATCTGTGCTGGTGTAGAAACCTTCTTTCCTCTAAACGGAGAGGATGCCCCCTAGTTTTAGATACAGTCCTGGGTATAAATAGATCATGGGAGAGATCTATGTACTGTGCCCTGATATTTTTATACATAGTTATTAGGTCTCCGCTAAGCCTTCTTTTTTCTAAACTAAATAACCCTAATTCTGATAATCTTTCTGGTACTGTAGTCCTCCCATTCCCCGTATTACCCTGGTTGCCCGTCTTTGAACCCTCTCCAGCTCCACTATATCTTTCTTGTACACTGGTGCCCAGTACTGTACACAGTATTCTATGTGTGGTCTGACTAGTGATTTGTACAGCGGTAGAATTATTTCCTTGTCATGAGCATCTATGCCCCTATTGATGCACCCCATGATTTTATTTGCCTTGGCATCAGCTGCCCGACACTGGTCACTACAGCTAAATTTACTGTTAACTATAACTCCCAAGTCCTTTTCCATGTCAGTTGTCACTAGGCTGGATTTTTCCTCCCCATGTGCATTACCTTACAGTTCAGTGTTGAACCTCATCTGCCACTTCCCAGCCCAAGCCTCAAACCTATCCAGATCCATTTGTAACAGTGCCCTGTCCTCTATTGTGTTTACCGCTTTACAGAGTTTAGTATCATCTGCAAAGATTGCTACTTTACTATTCAACCCCTCTACAAGGTCATTAATGAATATATTAAACAGGACAGGACCCAATACTGACCCCTCTGGTACTCCACTAGTACACCAGAGTGTTTCATAACCCCTTACATTGAAAGATCAATCTTGAAATCTCAATGAACCCATTAAGGACCAAGCCCATTTTCACCTTAAAAGGGTACTCCGGCGCTAATACATCTTATCCCCTTTCCCCCTTACACAGAATGTAAATGTACGTCCTGGTGCGCGAAGTTCCGCCAAACCATGACGTACATTTACGTCCGTGGTCGTTAAGGGGTTAAGCATTTTATGTTAGCCAGTGCTACCAGAACATATTTGGAGTTAATATTCCAGTAGCATAAGAAAACAATATTTTGGCTGAATGGCATAGCCTGGAGGTGGGGAAAGCATAAGGAGCCCATGTAGTGTCTGAATGGTACAGCCTGAAGTTTGCTGAAGCATGAGGAGACCATTGAAATACAAGAATTTTAAATAGAAATCTAAAATTTTGAAATTGAAATTGAGGATTTTGAAATGGAACTTTTAACTCCCAAGTTTTAGTGGCCCAGGCACCGGCGTGTGGGTACAAAGAACCTAATCTAACAAGGAGTCACATGTCAGCAGAATGACAGAGCCTGGAGGTGGCATCAGTAGGAGGAGACCATATAGTGTCTGAATGGCACAGCCTGGAGTTGGATGAAGCCTGAGGAGACCCCAGGGCTTCACAAAAATTGTCAGAATACCACCTGGCATTCAAAATAATAAAATGATAGATACGTTCTCTGAAGAAAAGGATCCTTCATTAGATGACAAAATGATTATTGTGTGTTCCAGTGACATTAGCTCATCGGAGGAATAGGAAAATATGATACAACTTAATTCTGCAACTGAAGAACCACAACAAAGAATGAATGACTTAAAGCCTACAGGAACTGAGGAACTTAAAAATGGTAAATCTACCACCTGGGATAGTCAGTCAATTCCAACAGGCGGTGGTCAGTATCCACAGTTCCCTGTTTCTGCTAGTCCTTGGCAATATTCATTTTATTACTGGTCTGGTATCAACATGGCAATAACGCTGGGAGAGTAACTCAAGGATAGCCACATGTTTCCTACAATACACAGTCAATATATGGAGACCATATAGTGGCTGAATGACACAGCCTGGAGGTGGCTGGAGAATGAGGAGACCATATAGTGTCTGAATGGCACAGCCTTGGGTTGGCGGCAGATGAGGAGACAATAGGGCCTCACAATCTCTCAGAATAAAAGATTAATTTTGAAATTTCCATTGAAGATGTATGGTACCTAGTGCTACCATAAACATATATAGGTAATGTCCTAGGCCCAGCAGCATTACTAAACCATGTAGTTGCTGAATGACACAGACAGGAAAAGTCAGCAGCAGGAGTGCACAAGAGGGTTTCATAACCCCTAAGATTGAAAGATCAATGTTGAAATCTCAATTGAGCATGTATGTATCCTAGTGCTAACATCCAAAAATTTAAGGCCCAAGCCCAGCAGCATCACTAAGCCAAGTAGTTCCTGAAACACACAGACTGGATCAGGCAGCAGGATGTGTACATAAGAGGGCTTCACAACCCCTAACATTAATAGATCAATGTTGAAATCTTTATTGAGCATGTATGTTTGCTAGTGCTACCATAAAAAATTATAGGTAATATCCAAGACAGACCCATCGGCATCAAAAAACAATATATTGGCTGAATGACACAGCCTGGAGGTGGGGAAAGCATAAAGAGCCCATATAGTGTCTGAATGGCACAGCCTGGAGGTGGCTGAAGCATGAGAATACCATATAATGGCTGAATTGCACAGCCTGGAGGTGGCATCAGGAGTCCTGAAAGTGACCATAATGCAAGGAATTTCTGAAACTAGGGACCAGCACCTTAATTATGTTTTGCAGTATCCATGGCAGCAAAATGAGAGAGCCTGGAGGTGGTGGCATCAGCATGAGGAGACCATATGGCGGCACAATGACAGAGCCTGGAGGAGGTAGCATCAGCATGAGGAGACCATATGGTGGCACAATGACAGAGTGTGGAGGTGGTAGGCTCAACATGAGGAAACCATAGAGCAGCACAATGGCAGAGCCTGGAGATGGCAGCAGCATGAGGGCCATGCCAACTCAGGGTTGAGTGTGAGGAACCCACCGACTGTTGACTGGGGGTGTCGAATGTCACTTGGGATGAAGTGGATGACCGAGCGAACCGATCAATCAGGGCTGCTGGCTTGCTGGTCGCGACATGACTGCTACCTGACACCGGGAGCTCAGACCTCTCGCTGCGACTCCGGCTGGCACACACCCCTACTCTGCTGCTACCTCTGCCTGCGCCTGATGAATTTAGGTTTCTGCTGCTCCTCTGTGCATGTCCTGGCAATACTCTTCCTGACATACTTATTACGTATATGAGGGGAGTACAATACGCTTCACTACACTTAAAACAGTATTTGTCTTGAACAGCAGCAGGTGTGTACTATTGGCTGTCCTTTTACAGCATCTAGGCCCTTGACAGATTAATAAGTACAAATTAGTACACTACTTAGATGTAGGTATGAGGTATGCACTGATTAGGACAGAAATATGCGCTACAATACGCATTAAAAACTCTGTATTTTTGTAAAACACCAGCCGTGCGTACTAGTGCTTGGACTTTCACAGTATGTAGGCCCTTGACAGATTAACAGGTACAAAATGGTACACTACTTAGATGTACGTATGCGGTATGCACTGATGAGAGCAGAAAAATGCGTTACAATACGCATTAAAAACTGTATTTTTGTAAAACACCAGCCGGTGATTACTTTTGGCTGTCCTTTCACAGTATGTAGGCCCTAGACAGATTAACAGGTACAAAATAGGACACTACTTAGATGTATGTGTGCGGTGTGCACTTAGGAGGGCAGACAAATGTGCTAAAATGAGTCTAAAAACTCTTGTAAAACACCAGCTGGTGAGTACTATTGGTTGGACTTTCACAGTATGTAGGCCCTTGACAGATTAACAGGTATAATATTGTAGACTACTTATGAGGGCAAAAAAATGCACTACAATACACTTAGAAAATGTATTTTCATGAAACAACAGCCAGTGATTAGTTTTCCCTGGCCTTTCACTGTATGTAGGCTTGTTACAGATTAACAGGTACAAAAAAGTGCACTACTTAGATGTAGGTATTTGGTTTGCACGTATGAGGGCAGAAAAATGCTCTACAGTACACTTGTAAAACGTATTTTCGTAAACACCAGCCGGTGATTACTTTTGCCTGGACTTTCCCAGTATCTAGTCTTGTTACAGATTTACAGATACAAAATAGTAGACTGCTTTGACGTAGGTATGTGGTATGCACGTATGAGGTCAGACAAATGCACTACAGTCTTATTGTAGAAAAAAATACGTGGATTAAACCCTAAATTGCACGCTTTCACAGAGTATTAAGAATGGTGTGAACTGGTTTTTATACCGTCTACAGACTAGTATAAGCAGCAGATGATTTCTTGTGGGAAAAATACACAGAATTGCGCTGAAAAATCTTTCCTGCCTCCTGTGATAAGGTTCATGAAGTTCAGGCAGCTTGTTGAAATATATGAGGCAACAAAAAGCTATCTGCCCCTCTCATAAAATGCTGAATGAAGTGACTGGGAGCTTAATGGCTGGCGTCAAAATCCTTCTCAGTGACAACAAGCAAAGTAATGCACTGCTCTCTGTCCACAACGATGATGTAACTAGCAGTTGGCAGTGGAACGCTGTGGAACAATCAATTCAGCGTCTCTGTGTAACACACACAGACACGCAGTCCGTCCTTTCTCTGCAGTGTATATGGCATGATATGAGCAGCCGCAAGATGGCTGCCGATTATATAGGGCTGTGACATTACATGGGTCAATGAATGCTGATAGGCTGCATCCCGCATGTGATTCAGGGTCATCACCCCTACCTCGCTTCCCGCCTCACATTCCCGCCTTCCCAGCATCCCTTGCCCCATGTAATGACATGTGGATCCGCCATTTTAGGTGTCCTGGAGCCTGGGATGCTGTAAAATGGAGTTTAATGAAGCGATTTGCATGATAGAATCGTGGCGATATTCGCATTCGTTGCGAATAGAATAAATCCTGAAATTCATAACGAATTCAGGTTCATCTGCTTCGATTCGCCCATCTCTAGTTTTAACCCCTGGTACAAGATGTTGTTAACCTCTAGTGTATGTGACGCCAGGATGTGGTTTTTTGGTGTAGGGCAATGACTAGAGATGAGCGAATCGAACTTGACGAACCCAAATTCGTTACAAATTTCATGAAAAATTCGATTCGCAACGAATACGAATATCGCCGCGATTCTATCGCACGAATCACTTCATTATACTCCATTTTAAATGCGTTCCAGGCTATTGTAGAGCTAAGATGGCGGATCCACATGTGAGTACATGGGGCAGGGGATTATGGGAGGGCGGGAAACAGCGGCAGGAATGAAGGTAGGCGGGCTGACCCTGAACCTCATGTGAGATGCAGCCAGGGGCGGATCCAGAATCGAGTCTCGGGAGGGGCACTATTAGAGTATTTTGTGTTGGCGGACAGAAAATAAGATGTTGCTTACGGAACTTACAATATTATTAAATGTATCATACAGTCCTAACCTTGTTTAAGACTTTTTGGCCATGCTCACATGTCAGAATAATAATCAAATATACCAATTGCCACAGAATGGGAAAGTGCTAAAGAAATTTTTACCATTTAAAACTACAGCTTCCAGTATGACCTAAGTAGTGGTAAGGGGATGCTGGGAGTTGTTGTTTCACCCATCATTACTGCAGAACTTACAAGCGACTCCAGCTCTGATGGGACACACACAGGAGAATACAGAATGATGTCAGTGACTACAGGTGACATCTTCTCTATAGTATTTCTTTATCTAATTCAGATGTACATACCACCAGGTCCAGCTAAATCTTCTATCTGCAGAACTTGACGCCTAGATAGCTCCTCACTATGTCAGCGGATTCTGATCCTCTATATGAAAACAATAATTAATATAAACCTGCCAGACACTGTATTCTTCAAATATAATACTGGCACATACCTTCTGAATATAATCCTGACACACTGTATCCCCTGAATAAAGAACACACTGTACCCTCTGAATATAATACCGCGACACACCGTACCCTCTGAATATAATACTATCATACACTGCACCCTCTGAATATAATACTACCACACACTGTGCCCTCTGAATATAATACCACCACACTGTGCCCTCTAAATTTAATACTACTAAACACTGCACTCTCTGAATATAATACTACCACACACTGCACTCTCTGAATATAATACTACCACACACTGTGCCCTCTAAATTTAATACTACCACACACTGCACTCTCTGAATATAACTTGCTGTGCAGTGCACCCTCTGAATAAAATACCCAAATGTATTGTTGCCCATAAAAAACGTACCACCCCAGAAATTCCGCATAATCTACAATATACTTCTGAAATGCAGAACACTCTGTGCCTTCACATATAGTAATAATGCCCCATCTTGTGCCCCTACATATAATAATTATGACCCGTCCTGTTCCCCCACATAATAATGCCCTGTGCCCCTAACATATATTGCCCCCTGTGCTGTGCCCTTCACATATAATTCCCCCGTTCTTTGCCCCTCACATATAATGCCCCATCATGCGTCCCTCACATATAATGCCCCCTGTGCTGTGCCCCTCACAAATAATTAGTGTTGCTCACGAATATTCGCAATGCGAATTTTATTCACGAATATCGCATATTTTTTTCACAGTACACATCACAGTGATCATCCCTCTCTGCTTCCAGCTTGTGTGGTGTAAAGAAGGCTGGAATACTACTGTGTGAGATCGGTGTGCAAATTTTCGCATATGCGAAAATTAGCGTATGCAAATTTTCACATATGCTGATTTTCGTATATGCAAATTTTCGCATATGTTAATTTTCGCATACGAGAAGTTTCGCATGTGCGAAAATAAAACGAAAATGTTACGAATATGCGAATATATTCGTCCATATATTCGCGAATATTCGCGAATTCGAATATGGCCTATGCCGCTCAACACTACAAATAATGCCCCCCGTGCTGTGCCACTCACATATAATGCCCCTTTGCTGTGCCCTTCACATATAATGCCCCCATTCTTT
The DNA here is from genome assembly GCF_029499605.1 of Hyla sarda. NCBI lineage: Eukaryota > Metazoa > Chordata > Amphibia > Anura > Hylidae > Hyla > Hyla sarda. The sequence goes on along the minus strand of NC_079197.1, from coordinate 81,393,178 downwards.
GCCCCTCACATATAATGCCCCAATCATGCTCCCCTCATATATAATGCCCCCATCATGCACCCCTCACATATAATGCCCCCATCATGCACCCCTCACATGTAATGCCCCGTGCTGTGCCCTTCACATATAATGCCCCCGTTCTTTGCCCTTCACATATAATGCCCCCATCATGCGCCCCTCACATATAATGCCCCCTTTCCTGTCCCCTCAGGGGGCATTAAATGTGAGGGGCACAGCATAGGGGGCATTATATGTTTGGGGCACATGACAGGAGCATTATATGTGAGGGGCACAGCACAGGGGGCATTATATGTGAGGGGCGCATGATGGCGCATTATATATGAGGGGCACAGGATGGGGGCATTATCTATGAGGGGCGCATGATGGGGGCATTATATATGAGGGGCGCATGATGGGGGCATTATATGTGAGGGGCACAGCACAGGGGGCATTATATGTGTGGGGCACAGCACAGGGGGAATTATATGTGAGGGGCGCATGATGGCGCATTATATATGAGGGGCACAGGATGGGGGCATTATATATGACGGGCGCATGATGGGGTCATTATATGTGTGGGGAACAGCACAGGGGGCATTATATGTGTGGGGCATAGCACAGGGGGAATTATATCATATAATGCCCCCTGTCTGTGCCCCATACATATAATGCCCCCTGTGCTGTGCCCCTCACATATAATGCCCCCTGTGCTGTGCCCCACACATATAATACCCCCTGTGCTGTGCCCCACACATATAATTTATATGCGTGGGCACAGCACAGGGGGCATTATATGTGAGGGGCACAGCACAGGGGGCCCCCCTGTCATGTGCTCTTCTCATATAGTGCCCCCAGTGCTTTGCCCTGCAGCCTCTCACATCAAAAATTCCCCTTTCTCTTCCCCCCCTAAGTTTTTAAATCCCCCTCCCCCTCCTCCTGTACGATATTGTGCCCTTAACAGTGGCACATATTCTGTCCCCCAAATTGCCTGGGCCCTGAGCATACTCTTAGTACTTACTGTATGCTGGCAGCGGGACGGGATTTCCGGGCGCCGGCGCGATGATGTGACGTCATCGCGCCGGCCTGCAGTGGATCGCGACCCCGCAGCTCACACACTGTGTACTCACAGCCTGTGACAGCCAAGGTTAGTGAATGGTGGAGCGGAAGCTTACAGCTTCGGCTTCACCATTCTAGGGGGCGGGGGGCAGCAATCTCGGGGGGGGGGGGCAATTGAAGGATAGACACATGCTGGTCCGTTCAGTGTAGCGCGCGTGCAGCCCCGGACATCTGAGGGCATCACACACCTGTTATTGCTCGATCTCGCGATTGATTGTGCTATGTAAGGGGTTTTGAAAGCCTCTTGGGTACTGCTGATGCCTACTCCTGACTGCTCGTGTGTCTTGCAGGAACTACTTGCCTTCACGATGCTTCTGGCTTGGCCCTCTAATTTTACGATTTGTGAAATAGATACATACATACTTAATTAAAATGTCAACATTTATGGTGCAATGTATGGGGTTATTAAACCCTCTTGGGTACTGTTTTTTCAAATTTTATGATAATTTTCTCAGTAATAAACTTGAATTTTCCAGAATAATTACCATTACACCATTGAACGCTTGTTGTGTGTGATTTTTTTTATTAAAATTGTCAAAAATAATATGGAGATGGATGAACTCTGCTTCTTTATTTCAGAAAACATTACTTTAGAGAAGTATGTCTTTTCGTGGTCCACCGTCCTGCATTATAGAGTCTTCGGGACTCTTGGATATGCACTTGTTCTTAAACAAAGGTACAAAAAAGGGCGGGTCAGGGCAATGGAGACGTTGCGCCTACATCTCATGGCCACATGAGCCCTGTGGGGGCTTGTTGGATTTGGTCCACAGGCTGGGGTCCGGGACCCTCAAAGTTTTATTTAAATTAAAAAAAATCTGATATTTCAATGGTCTCCTCATGCATCAGCCAACTCCAGCCTGTGTCATTCAGGCAATATATGGTTTACTGATGCCGCTGTTGGGCCTGGGTCTGGGAATTTCAAATTTTCTCATAGGTAGCACCCGCTATCCAAAATCTTCTTCATAAATTTCTTAAATTGTTGTGTTTTTTGGAGGGGATTGTGAAGCCCTGGTGTATACTCATGCATCAGCCAACTCCAGGCTGTGTCATTCAGGCAATATATGGTTTATTGATGCCGCTGTGGGGCCTGGGTCTGGGATTTTCAAATTTTCTCATAGGTAGCACCCGCTATCCAAAATCTTCTTCATGAATTTCTTATAGTGTTATATTTTTGGGGGGGAATTGTGAAGCCCTGGTGTGTACTCATGCATCAGCCAACTCCAGGCAGTGTCATTCAGGCAATATATGGTTTACTGATGCATCTGTGGGGGCTTGTTGGATTTGGTCCTTCGTATCCACATGCTGGGGTCCGGGACCCTCAAAGTTTGATTGAAATTTCTAAATAAAAAATTAGACATTTCAATGGTCTCCTCATGCATCAGCCAACTCCAGGCAGTGTCATTCAGGCAATATATGGATTATTGATGCCGCTGTGGGCCTGGGTCTGGGAATTTCAAATTTTCTCATAGGTAGCACCCGCTATCCAAAATCTTTTTTGAAAATTTCTAATATTGTTGTGTTTTTTTTGTAGGGGATTGTGAAGCCCTGCTAAATACTCGTGCATCAGCCAACTCCAGGCTTTGTCATTTAGGCAATATATGGTTTACTGATGTTGCTGTTGGGGCTTGTTGGATTTGGTCCTTCGTACCCACACGATGGGGTCCACGCCCCTCAAAGTTTGATTTAAATTTCAAATAAAAAAATCAGACATTTCAATGGTCTCCTCATGCACCAGCCAACTCCAGGCTGTGTAATTCAGGCAATATATGGTTTACTGATGCCGGTGCGGGGCCTGGGTCTGGGAATTTCAAATTTTCTCATAGATAGCACCCGATATCCAAAATAGTCTTCATAAATTTCTACAATTGTTGTGTTTTTGGGGGGATTGTAAAGCCCTGGTGTGTACTCATGCATGAGCCAACTCCAGGATGTGTCATTCAGGCAATATATGGTTTACTGATGCATCTGTGGGGGCTTGTTGGATTTGGTCCTTCGTATCCACACGCTGGGGTCCGGGACCCTCAAAGTTTGATTGAAATTTCAAAATAAAAAAATCAGACATTTCAATGGTCTCCTCATGCATCAGCCAACTCCAGGCTGTGTCATTCAGGCAATATATGGTTTACTGATGCCACTGCTGTGGGGCCTGGGTCTGGGAATTTCAAATTTTCTCATAGGTAGCACCCGCTATCCAAAAGTCTTCTCCATAAATTTCTAAAATTGTTGTGTTTTTTGGGGGGGATTGTGAAGCCCTGATGTGTACTCATGCATCAGCCAACTCCACGCTGTGTCATTCAGGCAATATATGGTTTATTGATGCCACTGCTGAGCCTGGGTCTGGGAATTTCAAATTTTGTCATAGGTAGCACCCGCTATCCAAAGACTTTTTCAAAAATTCCTAAAGTTGTTGTGTTTTTTGTGGGGAATTGTGAAGCCCTGTTGTGGAGTCGTGCATCAGCCAACTCCAGGCTGTGTCATTCAGGCAATATATGGTTTACTGATGCCACTGCTGGGCCTGGGTCTGGGAAATTCAAATTTTATCATAGGTAGCACCCACTATCCAAAATCTTCGGTTTAAATTTCTAAATTCATCTTTTAATCTTAGGGATTGTGAAGGCCTAGTGCCTACTCATGCTGCTGGCAACTCTGGGCTGTGCCATTCATCCACTATATGGTCTCCTCATGCTGCCAACACCTCCATGCTGTGTCATTCAGCCACTATATGGTGTCCTCATGCTTCAGCCTCATCCAAGCTGTGTCATTCAGCCACTATATGGTGACCTCATGCTGCCAACACCTCCACGCTGTGCCATTCAGCCACTATATGGTCTCCTCATGCTGCTAACACCTCTACGCTGTGTCATTCAGTCACTATATGGTCTCCTGACACTGATGCCACAACCAGGCTCTGTCATTGTGCTGCTGTGCGGCAGTGATTCTAAAAGCGATGCCGGTAATCTACATGTTATTCTGAATAACAGTATTATTTCACTACCCCAGCACACTCCATATGCATTTTAGAACACAGCAAAGTGTTTTATACCCCTATAGAGGCTGTATGTAGGCTAGAAATAGCCTTTTTTTAATATAGATTTGCTGCGAAAAAATTTGTATCGAAGCAAACTTTTTCGGAAAATTCGGCGAATCGGCCGAATCTAATTTTTCAAAAGTTCGCTCATCTCTAGTTGGGAATCACTGTTATGGCCTATTCAGCATACACATCATGTTTCACCAGTGTTTCCAAACTAGTGTGCCTCCAGCTGTTGTAAAATTACAACTCCCAGAATACCCCGAAAGCCTTTCGGCATGCTAGGAGTTGTCGTTTTGCAACAGGTGGAGGCACACTGATTGGGAAACACTGGCCTAGCCTATTCAGTATATTACAAACAAAGTTCATTGTTTCCCAACCAGGGTGTCTTCAGCTGTATCAAAATTACAACTCCCAGCATGCCCGGACAGCTTTTGGCTGTCCGGGCATGTTGTTAGTAGTAGTTTTGCAACACCTGGAGGCACCCTGGTTGGGAAACACTGGTGTATGCCCTATAGAGGTGTCGTGAACTACAACCTCCAGGAGACTACAGAGGCAGCATGCTGCTGTTATACCACAGACTGAAGACTCCTGAATGACACATGCTGGGAGTTGTAGTCCCTTTTGTGTGTGTATACCAGTGCATCCCAACCAGGGCTGATTATATTAGTGTGCTGTGTATAAGGGGGCCGACCCGGGAAAATAGTAGGGTGGGTAAAGGGCGGAACAAACAAAAAAAAAAAAAGGAGCCGCCCCAAACCAGCAAGGCATGTGGCATGCTGGGATTTGTAGTTTTCAGCACAGCAAGAAACAGGAAATAGAAGCAAAGATAGGAAAGCAAAGTGGGGGATAAAAAGACAACAAAGGAAGGAAATAGAGTAGCATAAACAATAAGAATAGAAATGAAACAAAACAAATAGGATAAGTCAAAAACAGAAAAACATGTTGACTACCGGAGCACCCCTTTAACATTCCTATGCCCTATGCCTACCATAAAGCAACTGTGTAAGTGTTGTGAAGTGACACAACACAAAGAAGCTACAGTAATGGCAGCCCCCAGTACATACTTTATTAATAAATAACATTAAAACTACATTGTCCTAAAACTAAATACATAAATGAAATGCTTTATCTTAAAAAAATTAAATGGTGACACATTACCTTTAAGGTAGCAGAATTAGCAGTCCTCTTTAGGCAGTAGAAGCAGCAGTACTCCTCTTCAGATAGTACTAGAGCAGTCCCATTTAAGTAGTAGTAGGAGCAGCTCCTTTTGGTAGTAATAGTAGCCCCATTTAGGTAATAGTAGTAAAAGCCCCCTTTAGGTAGCTATAAAAATCCTCCTTCAGGTAGTAGCAGACCCCTTTAGGTGGTAGTAGTAGTAGCCATCCCCTTTAGGTGGTAGTAATAGTAATAGCAGCGCCCTTTAAGCAGTAGTAGAGGCAGTCCCTTCTGACGAGGCGGCCACGAGATGGATTGACAGGGCGAGAAGCCAATGGCTCTTCACTCTGTGAAACAGCTGAGTGCCACATTTAACTATAGACGCATCATTAAGACACACTTAGACTATGTACACACGCCAGAATTTCTCCATGGAATTCCGCATGAAAATTCTGCACTAATTTATAGCCAATGCTTTACTGTCCCATTTGCACAGGAGAATTTCTACTGCAGAATTTCAGTAGCAGGAATTCCATTGAAGTGAACGGGCAATACATTTTTGAGGAATTTACTGCAGAATTTTCATGCAGAATTCAGTGCAGAAATTCTGCTGTGTGAACATAGTGCCCTGGACTCGGTACTGCAGAACACCGGGGCAGGTTAGGCATCTGCAAATCCCCCTCAAGCATAGGGCCTTAGGTTGCCATCTAACTTTTAGGGCTGCCTCTGAATAAATGTTTAAATGAAGAACCTCAACTGTAATGCGTGAATAAAAACACGACAACATCAGTATAAACTTATTAGGTGTGCAACACTTATATTAAAAATGAGGATTATCAACACAGTTTTCTTACTTAAAGTGTATAGGGATGAAAATGAATTCCTCCACCAGACAGTCAACATGAACTCCTTTTGTAATATGTTAAAGGGGTTATCCAGGAAAAAACTTTTTTTTATATATATCAACTGGGTCCAGAAAGTTAAACAGATATGTAAATTCTTTCTATTAAAAAATCTTAGTCCTTTCAGTACTTATGAGCTTCTGAAGTTGAGTTGTTCTTTTCTGTCTAAATCCTCTCTGATGACACCTGTCTCGGGAACCGCCCAGTTTAGAAGAAAATCCCCATAGCAAACCTCTTCTAAACTGGGTGGTTCCCGAGACACGTGTCATCAGAGAGCGCTTAGACAGAAAAGAACAACTCAACTTCAGAAGCTCATAAGTACTGAAAGGATTAAGATTTTTTAATAGAAGTAATTTACAAATCTGTTTAACTTTCTGGAGCCAGTTGATATGTAAAAAAAAGTTTTTTTTTCCTGGATAACCCCTTTAACCATGACTACAAACATGACTTACCATATCAATCCTTCCTTACATGTGACCTTTATGTTTAGACCTCATCTCAAAGCAGATGTACATGTAGGAAAATCTAGAGGAAATATGCTGAGAATCATAAACTACCACCGACTGTTATTATTATGTCACAAGGAAATGACTGCACTTAATAAAAACATTAAGTTCAGACAGCAAGTCATAGACTTAGCAAAGCAGGTGTAAATTGAAGAAGTATTTTACAGTTCAGTTACGGTCAGTTCAAATGGTTAAATTACATTTTATGAAGCCACAGTTTTAACTCCTTTTGGTGCTCTTCAGTGACCTAAAGAATGTGACAGTCTGAGGGTTCACACCAAAAACAACACATGGGATCCTGACAACTGAGCCATTTGGTAGCCTTTAGAGATTTGGGCGAGGTAAATGCTAAGTAAACATTTGTTCTTCCACTTATGGGAATCTACCTAATATAAATTTTCCCCTCAGGGTTAAGAATAGGGCAACTCCCTATTACAGACCTGACCTTCCCTGAAACTTTGAGACTGGAGAAGAGGCAGCCAGAGTGGCATGTGTCCTGTCGCATGGCTCAAGTGCAGGGCTTAATTCCCAGAGAAACATGAAAGAAAGCTGACTGTTCCCACTGCCAAGTTCAGACAGAGCAAATTCAGCCTGCAGCAGCCCGACCCGCTCCCTAAAGCCACAGGAAGGTGTTGTAGCAGCCAGTAAAGGCAGCCAAGGGGCCAGACAAGACGCCTTTACAAAAGAGGCCAGACAAGAGCCAGCCGCGGATGCATCGCTGCTGGAAAAAACTCATTCCAGGCTAAGGTGTCAGAGCCAGGACACAATTTTAAAAGGCCTCTTGGGGTTAACAGGACCTTTGATCCTGAGAATGATATCCTTAACAGGTGATTAATGATTATGCTCTCTCTTACAATAATGCAAACATGAAGCAGTCATAAATAAAATGTGCTACTAAACACCTGACACCTAAACTAAGAAACAAAAGCAGGAAGAGCAACATCTGTGGAATATTGGGGAACATATTATTCTGCCACAATGCAAAATACCTGAAATATATTTAGTAGTTAAGGGAAAACTCTTTAAGTGCATTTAGGAACTATTCACAACATCTCATAATAACTCTTAGTTTTAGTCTTATGATGTCTCTAGAATTTGTCTAGACACGATTTATAAAATTATTTTTGCACAGATATCTAATATATATTTGATTTTTTTTTTAAAGAACAAGTTACCTAATTGCCTAATATCAAGTTTAGTATTTATCTTTTTTTTTAATTTTTTTTATGAATATTGGTAATTACTGACCCCATTGACTTTATTGGGGTATTTGGGAAGTTTTATCAAGGATTTGGTATTACTAATTGTAACAACTGCCCTATAGGCTATATTATAGTTGTAAAGCATAAGTTCCAGAGATAGCTGGATAAATGCACCTGTGGATGGCTTGAAGTGGTAGCAGGGCTTTCCTGCACTCTCTTGGGTAGGTGCAGTGATGAGAGGACCACACTGGTGTTGGTAGAGAGGTTACTCACTGCCCTCGACCAGTGTCCTTGACATCGGGACTTGAGAAGTTGCAAATAAATAAAATTTTTTTTTTTAAAGGTAATTTCTTCCACAAGAAGAAGGTTTAAAGGGGTACTCCGGTGGAAAACTTTTTTTTTTTAATTCAACTGGTGACAGAATCCTTTCAGTACTTATTAGCTGCTGAATACTACTAAGGAAATTATTTTCTTTTTGTAACACAGAGCTTTTTGCTGAATCACCAGCACAGTGCTCTCTGCTGACATCTCTGTCCATTTTTAGAACTGTAGGAGAAAATCCCCATAGCAAATATATGATGCTCTGGACAGTTCCTAAAATGAACAGATATGTCAGCAGAGAGCACTGTGTTCCAAAAAGAAAATAATTTCCTCTGTAGTATTCAGCAGCTAATAAGTACTGGAAGGATTAAGATTTTTTAAGTAATTAATAAGTAATTTACAAATCTGTTTAACTTTCTGGCACTAGTTGATTTAAAAAAAAAAAAAAAAGTTTTCCACCGGAGTACCCCTTTAAAAGCTTGAAACATCAGTATGTGGGATCCACAAGTAGAATATTAAAGGTGCGCTTAAAGTGGTATTCCAGGCAAAACCTTTTTTATATATATCAACTGGCTCTGGAAAGTTAAACAGATTTGTAAATTACTTCTATTAAAAAATCTTAATCCTTCCAATAGTTATTAGCTTCTGAAGTTTTCTGTCTAACTGCTCAATGATGATGTCACGTCCCGGGAGCTGTGCATGATGGGAGAATATCCCTATTGGAACTGCACAGCATCAGGGACGTGAGTCATCAGAGAGCAGTTAGACAGAAAACAACAACTCAACTTCTGAAGCTAATAACTATTGTAAGGATTAAGATTTTTTAATAGAAGTAATTTACAAATCTGTTTAACTTTCCGGAGCCAGTTGATATATAAAAAAAAGTTTTGGCCCTGAATACCCCTTTAACCCCTTAAGGACTCAGCCCATTTTGGCCTTAAGGACTCAGACAATTTAATTTTTACGTTTTCATTTTTTCCTCCTCGCCTTATAAAAATTATAACTCTTTTATATTTTAATCCTAAGACTAGTATGAGGGCTTGTTTTTTGCGTGACCAGTTGTCCTTTGTAATGACATCACTCATTATATCATAAAATGTATGGCGCAACCAAAAAACACTATTTTTGTGGGGAAATTAAAACGAAAAACGCAATTTTGCTAATTTTGGAAGGTTTTGTTTTCACGCCGTACAATTTATGGTAAAAATGACATGTGTTCTTTATTCTGAGGGTCAATATGATTAAAATGATACCCATTATCATATACTTTTATATTATTGTTGCGCTTAAAAAAAATCACAAACTTTTTAACCAAATTAGTACGTTTATAATCCCTTTATTTTGATGACCTCTAACTTTTTTATTTTTCCGTATAAGTGGCGGTATGGGGGCTCATTTTTTGCGCCATGATCTGTACTTTTTTTTGATACCACATTTGCATATAAAAAACTTTTAATATATTTTTTATAATTTTTTTTTTAATAAAATGTATTAAAAAAGTAGGAATTTTGGACTTTTTTTAATTTTTTTTCGTTCACGCCGTTCACCGTACGGGATCATTAACATTTTATTTTAATAGTTCGGACGTTTACGCACGTGGCGATACCAAATATGTCTATAAAAAATGTTTTTTACGCTTTTTGGGGGTAAAATAGGAAAAAACGGACGTTTTACTTTTTTATTGGGGGAGGGGATTTTTCACTTTTTTTTTACTTTTACTTTTACATTTTTTTAATTTTTTTTTACACTTGAATAGTCCCTATAGGGGACTATTCATAGCAATACCATGATTGCTAATACTGATCTGTTCTATGTATAGGACATAGAACAGATCAGTATTATCAGTCATCTCCTGCTCTGGTCTGCTCGATCACAGACCAGAGCAGGAGACGCCGGTAGCCGCACGGAGGAAGGTGAGGGGACCTCCGTGCGGCGTTATGAATGATCGGATCCCCGCAGCAGCGCTGCGGGCGATCCGATCGTTCATTTAAATCGCGAACTGCCGCAGATGCCGGGATCTGTATTGATCCCGGCACCTGAGGGGTTAATGGCGGACGCCCGCGAGATCGCGGGCGTCGGCCATTGCCGGCGGGTCCCTGGCTGCGATCAGCAGCCGGGATCAGCCGCGCATGACACGGGCATCGCTCCGATGCCCGCGGTTATGCTTAGGACGTAAATGTACGTCCTGGTGCGTTAAGTACCACCTCACCAGGACGTACATTTACGTCCTACGTCCTTAAGGGGTTAAGGGAACATGAAGCAGGTGTTACCAAGTATTTCCAAGATTGTCATGAAGGTTCTTTGGCATCCGTGCAAGTTGTAGTGATAGAGTCGACCCCGACAGGGAGGTGACCACAACAGGAAGGTGATTGGCTCAAAAAGCTACTCACAAGGGAGGTATATTGGATACTGAAACTTGATTTTAAATTGACTCAATTATTGTGCCTACATTATATATTTTTTATTAAAATGCATATACCTGTATTTTTTCAGGATATTCTTGTTTTCTGCTATCCTAAATCTATTAAGGATGTGCACTGTATGGGGGAAATTTATCAAGGGATTTAGAGCTCTTTTTTTGCTAACAAAAGTTGCGTAAAAATTCGCATGTGCGCCTAAGCTAATTTTTGTGTGACTTTTGAGGGTATGCAAGTTGCAAATAGCCCTACCTAAGCAACTTTCAGTTTTCACTTTGCAGTGGTCGGGAATTTATCATGTGCGAATGTCGCACGTGAGTAAAACAAAGTCTCAAACCCCCTCCAAAAAATCGCAAGTGTAAGCCAGGTCAGACCTGGCTTACAAAACTTGCTTTTGACAGCATTTTTAAAAAGTCACACAAAAAGTTGCAACTTCCCAGCCACGCGCCCGTGACTATCACCTGCCTGCATCTACCTCCCGCCTGCTAGCTGTTGCAACTACAACTCCCAGCATGTGCTCACTGTAAGGGCACGCTGGGAGTTGTAGTCTTCCAACAGAAAATGGGTGGGTGGTAGATGTGAGCGGGTGGCCGGCGAGGGGAGCGGAGCCAGCCGACTCACAGAAACTATGGCACTGTAATTTCATATTTCCAGCCCGCTCCCCGGCCACCCGCCCACATTTCCCACCTGCCCGCTAACTGGTTTAACTAGAACTCCCAGCATGTCCTCACTGTAAGGGCATGCTGGGAGTTGTAGTTGTAACAGCTAGCCGGCACCACCCGCTAGCTGCTGCAAGACTACCAACTCCCAGCATGTCCGTACAGCGAGGATATGTTGGAAGTTGTAGTTGCAAAAGCTAGTGGGCAGATGGGAGATGTGGACTGGGAGCCATTTTAACACCAGGGTGCCTCCAACTGTTGCTAAACTACAACTCCCATCATAGGAGTTGTAGTTTAGGAACAGGGTGTCTTCAGCTGTTGCTAAATTACAACCCCCATGATGGGAGTTGTAGTTTAGGAACAGCGAGACTCCAGCTGGTGCTTAACTGGAGGCTCGCTATTGTTAAATTACAACTCCCATAATTCCCAGACAAAATGATAGGGGGTGTAGTTTAACAACAGCTGGAGGCTCCCTGTTTGGAAAACCTGCTATATGGGCATTCTCCCCAGGGGAGAGCGCTATAATATACTAAGCATTTTTAGTAGTTTTATTTTTTTCAGATCCGTGTATGCAGAGGACTACTTTGTATTCGGTGGACTACAACGATGACCCGTGTTTTTTTTTACTATTAATAAAATGGTTAACGAGGACTTGTGGCAAGATTTTTTTTTTAATAAAGATTTTTAATACGTGTGTTTTTTTTTATTTACTTTGGAGGCTTAGTAGTGGAAGCTGTCTTATGGGCGGAGTCCATTACTAAGACAGGGCTTAACGTTAGCCCCAATTACAGTTAGCGCTAACCCCAATTATTACCACGGTACCTATCGCCACAGGCGTGCCCGGAAAAAGCCAACAGGTACCAACAGGCCCGGTGCATCAAAAATAGCGCTCCTGGGCCCAGGTGGTAACAGGCTGGCGTTATTTTGGCTGGAGAAGGTCAGTAACAATGGTCCTCGCCCACTCTGGTAAAGTCAGGCTGTTGCTGCTTGGTTGGTATCTGGCTGAGAATGAAAATACGGGGAACCCTATGTGTTTTTTTTTCATAAATAAATACATTTATTCTCAGACAGATACCAACCAAACAGCAACAGTCTGACATTACCAGGGTGGGCCTGTTACTGGCCTTCCCCAGCCTAAATTACACCTGCCTGTTACAGCCTAGGGTGGAGAGATTTTTTTAAAGTTGTATACATTCTAAGTTGATGGTAATATCTTTCAATCCTTGATAAAGGCTTTATGAAAAGCATTGGTTTAAATATAAATTTTTGCAGTCGACCTAGGCATGTTTTTAATGTGCTGGAGTCCCTCCTATAAGGAAATTCGTCTTTTCATTGATAATGCAGTCTGACTTTATATGTGCTTTCCACGTGATATACAGATAGGGATCTGGCATACTGCATGCACAGGTACATATCAATAGCAGCATGTTCAGCCTTGCAGCTATCTGTTCTTATGGTGGAGCTTAATCAGGTATACAAAAGTATCCATACAAAAGTGCAAAAAAACTGAGGCACTCACCATATGATCAACTTCTTTTTATTGCCAAAAGATCGGTCCCAGGAGCTAGAAAAAAGAGACATACTGCTTTACATCTCGCTTCTACTTTGTCATATCCATTCCTTTTAATACTCTTATTATTACATTTAAAAAAAATGTGACCAAAAATATGCAATTTCAGAGTGAAAAATTGGAAAATTCCTGGCTTCTTCTTTTTTTTTTTTTTTTTTTTATTGCGTTCACCGTGCAGTAAAAATGATGTTAACATAGTATAACATAGTTCATAAGGTCAAAAAAAGACCAGAGTCCATCAAGTTCAACCTATAACCCTAAATGAGTCCCTACTGAGTTGATATAGATCTAGAATCCATAACCTGTAATGTTATTATTCTCCATTATTATCCAGATGCCTTTTCAATTATTTTACAGAGTTCACCATGACCACCTCCTCAGGCAGAGAATTCCACAGTCTCACTGCTCTTACAGTAAAGAACCCCCGTCTGTGCTGGTGTAGAAACCTTCTTTCCTCAAGACAAAGAGGATGCCCCCTTGTTGTAGATACAGTCCTGGGTATAAATAGATCATGGGAGAGATCTCTGTATGGTCACCTGATATATTTATAATAGTTATTGGGTCGCCCCTAAGCCTTCTGATAATCTTTCTGAGTACTGTAGTCCTCCCATTCCCCGTATTACCCTGGTTGTCCGTCTTTGAACCCTCTCCAGCTCCACTATATCTTTCTTGTACACTGGTGCCCAGTACTGTACACAGTATTCTATGTGTGGTCTGACTAGTGATTTGTACAGTGGTAGAATTATTTCCTTGTCTTGGGCATCTATGCCCCTATTGATGCACCCCATGATTTTATTTGCCTTTGCATCAGCTGCCCGACACTGGTCACTACAGCTAAATTTACTATTAATTAAGACTCCTAAGTCCTTTTCCACATCAGTCGTCCCAAGTGTTCTCCCATTTAATACATAATCCGAACCCGGATTATTCTTCCCCATGTGCATTACCTTACATTTATCAGCGTTGAACCTCATCTGCCACTTCCCAGCCCAATCCTCCAACCTATCCAGATCCATTTGTAACAGTGCACTGTCCTCTATGGTGTTTACTGCTTTACAGAGTTTAGTATCTTCTGCAAAGATTGCTACTTTACTATTAAACCCCTCTACAAGGTCGTTAATGAATATATTAATTAGAACAGGACCCAAGACTGACCTTTGTGGTACCCCACTAGTAACAGTCATCCAATCAGAATAAGTACCATTAATAACCACCCTCTGTTTCCTATCGCTGAGCCAGTTACTTATGCACTTGCACACATTTTCCCCAGGTCCAAGCATTCTCATTTTATGTTATCTTTATTCTGTGGGTTGGTATGATCATGGTGATACCCAATTTATGTAGCTTTTTATGTTTATTTTCCCTTTTCACAGCAAAATCTTTTTTTTCTCCTTTTTGTGTTGCCATGTTTAGACAACCATAACCTTTTTATTTTACATCCAACGCATTGTGTAAAGTCTTATTTTTTGTGGGACAAGCTGTATTTTTATTGCGGCCTTTTGATTATTTTTATTCCATTTAATGGCCAAAATTAGCAATTTTTGTGCTTTTTTTGTTTTATTTATGGCATTTACCGTGCAGCAATAAGTAGCATTGTCGTTTTATAGTACAAGCGTGGTGGTACCTATTATGTATAGTTTTTTTTCCCGTCTTTTTATTGGGAAAGGAGCATTTATAAAAAAAATGTATACTTTATGTTTTGAAAAACATGTTCATTTTATACCTTTTACCTATTATACTATACTGCAGTTCATCTGTACTACAGCATAGTAGACCTGTCAGTAACTCACCGACAGTTCACCTTTGAGACTCACCTCACAGGCTGCTGTACTTGGCAGATAGGAAACAATCTGACTTTCTGCTGCTATGGCATCCATTGAGACCCCAGGATCGCATCCCTGGGTTGGCAACGGAAAAAGGGGAAGCCTCCTTTCCCTGTCAATTCTTTAGATGCCATGGTCAGTACTGATGATGGCATCTATGGGGCTAAAACTTGCAATACAAGCGCGTTCTCAGTCTCAGCAGTTGTGGCAGGATCCCAGTTATGATTGACAGCTGGGTCCTGCTGCCGATCCTGAAGGCTATACAAGAGGATTCCCAAAGAGTATCATGGAAGAGGTGAGGAGACGGCCTGCCATCATCTTTACTAATAGTATTCCTGCAATCATTGGTGGTCCAATGAGTATCACCAAAGCCATGCAACTGCTTTGATGCCATGATCAGTATTTATCAAGGCATTTAAAGGGTTAATGGTGGGCATCGGCTTGATAGCGGGTAGGTTTATGAAGCTTTGCAGATTGAGAATGCTCCAAGGCATAAATGTACGCCCTTGTAGTTTAAAGGGGTACTCCAGTGGAAAACTTTTTTTTTAAAATCAACTGGTGCCAGAAAGTTAAATAGATTTGTAAATGACTTCTATTAAAAAATCTTAATTCTGCCAGTACTTATTAGCTGCTGAATACTACAGAGGAAATTATTTTCTTTTTGGAACACAGAGCTTTCTGCTGACATCACGAGCACAGCGCTCTCTGCTGACATCTCTGTCCATTTTAAGAACTGTCCAGAGTGGAAGAAAATCCTCATAGCAAACATATGCTGCTCTGGACAGTTCCTAAAATGGACAGAGATGTCAGCAGAGAGCACTGTGCTTGTGATGTCAGCAGAAAGTATTGTGTTCCAAAAAGAAAATAATTTCCTCTGTAGTATTCAGCAGCTAATAAGTACTGGAAGGATTAAGATTTTTTAATAGAAGTAATTTACAAATCTGTTTAACTTGCACCAGTTTAACTGGCACCAGTTGCTTCCACCCCTTTAACCTGTTAAGGACCAAGGACGTACCGGTACGTCCTAAGTCCTTTCCCTTTCTATAACGCGTCGTGGCCCCGCTTCATAGCCTCTAACAACGGCCGGGACCCGTGACTAATAGCGCGCGGCAATGATCGCGGTGCAGCGCGCTATTAACACTTTAGACGCGGCGTTCAAAGTTGAATGCCACGTCTAAAGTGAAAGTAAAATATTGCCGGTTAGCTCAGGGGGCTGTTCGGGATGTCCGCGGCGAAATCGCCGAACAGCTGTGGAACACGAGGAGGGTCTCCTACCTTGCCTTCTGGTGTCCGATTGCTGAATGACTGCTCAGTACCTGAGATCCAGGCATGAGCAGTCAAGCGGCAGAATCATCGATCACTGGTTTCCTATGAGAAACCAGTGATCAATGTAAAAGATCAGTGTGTGCAGTGTTATAGCCCCCTATGGGAGCTATAACATTGCAAAAAAAATTTGAAAAAAAAAGTGAATAAAGATCATTTAACACCTCCCCTAATAAAAGTTTGAATCACCCCCCTTTCCCATAAAAAAAAAAAAACTGTGTAAATAAAAATAAACATATGTGGTATCGCCGCGTGTGGAAATGTCCGAATTATAAAAATATATCATTAATTAAACCGCATGGTCAATGGCCTACGCGCAAAAAAAAATCCAAAGTCCAAAATAGTGTATTTTTGGTCACTTTTTATATCATGAAAAAATGAATAAAAAGCGATCAACAAGTCCGATCAATACAAAAACGGTACCGCTAAAAACTTCAGATCACAGCGCAAAAAATGAGCCCTCATACCACACCATATGCGGTAAAATAAAATAAAAATGTTATAAGGGTCAGAAGATGACAATTTTAAACGTATACATTTTCCTGCATGTAGTTATGATTTTTTTCAGAAGTACGACAAAATCAAACCTATATAAGTAGGGTATCATTTTAATCGTATGGACCTACAGAATAAAGAGAATGTGTCATTTTTACCGAAAAATTTACTGCATAGAAACAGAAGCCCCCAAAATCTACAAAATGGCATTTTTTTCAAATTTTGTCTCACAATGATTTTTTTTTTCTGTTTCGCCGTAGATTTTTGGGTAAAATGACTGATGTCAATACAAAGTAGAATTGGTGTCGCAAAAAATTAAGCCATCATGTGGCTTTTAGGTGCCAAATTGAAAGGGTTATGATTTTTTAAAGGTAAGGAGGAAAAAACAAAAGTGCAAAAACGGAAAAAACCCTGGTCCTTAAGGGGTTAAGTCCCGCATGACCAGGGCATAGTCAGAGTCATCTTGCGGTTAGAGTGGTTATTCGCACGCAGTGATTGGGACCGACACCCGTCCCCTCCCTTCTCAGAACAATATCCTTCTGAGATCCCCAGGAGTGGAAGAGGAGTTTCAGGGAGCAGAACAGGTAGGACTTTTTCTATTCCCTGAATAACCAATTAACTATTCAATTTGTTCATTTGTTCCTGATCAGCTGACTTCTTCCTAATGTGTGTACAATTTGTATTCAGCCATGACTGAAAGCATAGATTCCTCAAGATGCATACAAGTTTTTAGTCTCTAGCTGCAGATTTCTATGCATTAGTTCAAAAAAAAAGTTAGAGTTATGATTATTAAAAAGACTATCTTCTTCCAGGATAGCTCCATGCACCCTTCCAGAATATCCTATTATGCTTTGGATCTCAGGGTAAAACTACAGGTAAGTTGAAAATCTATTTTGTTTAGTAGAAAAACTTCTAATAACTAGCAGAATTTATTTTATAATTTTAATAATGTTATTAAAAATGTAAAGTAAAGCTTAAATTTGTGTACATGAATGACTTTTGCTATGTTCAGTCATGTGACTTTCCATTTGGTAGTCATGGATAGGCTTTTTTCTACCTGGTGAGAGCCTCAGTTCACTAAAATTTCCCTTTTAGCTTAAATAAATTAACCATCTTACATCTGTATCAGTAGCAACAATTTTTTTAGGGGGGGGGGGAGCACACTGGGGGCAATTACAAATATATTATAAATTACCTCCACATATTAAGTTATTCCAAACACTGTAACCTACACATGTGACTTTATTCTGTGGTGTCCCAGTACCGTATTGCATACCGTACCTTGTATGGTAGTCCCCAAAGTCAGAGTTACTATGTTCTGGTAGGGTCCCCCAGGTGGGACAGCCCCTAGTCACCTCCTCCTTCTCTAATTTCATAATGCTATTATGTATATATTTAATAATGTGTATACTTAATATAGTGTATATTAGTCTACTTACCTTGTTAGCGTTGCAGGACCTTCGGTTATTTGACCATGTTGATTCCTCTATGGTATGTTGGATGACCTTTGGATGTCCTTGCGTCACATGTTTATCCATAACTTTCTGTACAGAAGATTGACAGTTGTATGGACCAGTGAGCTTAAGTCCAGCCCCTGCCCATATAAGGGAGCTGTAGCCAATTACCGCTCTCTTGGGTTGCTGCTCTCGTGGATGCTGGACTAGTAGGATGGATCTGCGCAACTTTCAAAGACAAGCTAGGCCAGAAACCTGCCGACCTCAGTATAACCTAAACCGTGAGTTAAAATCTCAATCCCCGCTAAAGCTAGCGTGATTACTGGACCGAATCTAAACCCCTAAATCCAGTGGATCACCGCAACAAATATCTTCCTAAGCTCAATAGACTCACGAGGTCCCAACCACTTGTCAAACTCTAATAGACTTTGTTATATGTACTGTTCCTGTTCATTATTGCCTAAAGTCTTCAGTAAAAGTTTCGACAAGTTTCTGCAAAACTCCGGTTGTGGTCAATCAATTATTTCCTATATCCCTATCGCTTTTGGGAAGGGTGGTGGTAGGACAAGCATACAGAGAATAGCCCTCACCCTGGCATCACGAATAGAAAGGGTTAAGCAAGCACACCTTAGTTCCGCACAGCTACACCCCCATATACCCTACTCCCCCATGCTATGACAATTCCATACATTGTAACCCCCACATTTGCATTTATTCCATACATTGTAACTACCACATATTAATTTATTCCCTATACTGTAACCTCCATATATGAACTTGTGGTGTGCAACTATGGTGGGTAGTGGCAGGGCCACGGGTGTTGCAGTGAATGGTGGGATCAGATGTTATTAACCCCGGGGGTCGGATGGTATTAACCCCTATTAACCTATAGGTTTTCGGGTTTCGGAACACCACATGCCCGGATTCTCCGCTATCCCATGGGCTAGTGGTGAATAAAGAGTCCACAACCAGTTGCAGGTAAATTGAGGCTTTACTGAATAGAATACAGGTGTAATTATCTTCACAGCTATTGCCAGATTGTCCCAGAGATGTGACCAGTACCCAGAGGACCTCGCAGCTTGCTGGACCAATAGTTGTAATTAACTTGACTTGGATTTGTAATTTAGACTTGACTATTATTAGACTGGACTTGACGATGTGCAGGACTTGACTAACTTCAGTGACAGCAGACATAGACTTGACTTACTGAGTTGTAGCTTTGTGGTACTCCAGATGCTGAACACTGTCCTCTAAGGCCTCTGGTAGCTGCTTCAGCAAAGACTTGTTCTCAGCAGCAGATGGTAAAGCTAAGAGAGTGAAATAAAGATAGCTGCCCCCTTATATAGTGAGGGGGTGGGCTATATCCTATTGGTCAAGCTGTGGGTCATAGGTTAAAGCTGGTGCTCTCTGGGAGTACATATTGCAACAAATCATATAACAGTATAACATAGCATGTGATCAGGCTTACTCACAGGTCCTTGGAGTCCTCCAAAGGTCCAATATACTATCTATACATTAGAATCCTATCTATGGTCTTAAGGCAACATACACCACATTTGATAAACTAGCAAGATAACACAAGGAGTCCCTGCAGGGCAGCCCCCAGGTCACTGAGGGACTCAACCTGACAGGGCCTACTGGTAACTCAGGACTATGTACCTGTAGTGGGACACCACAAACTTATTTCATAAACTGTAACCCCCCCGTATTTATTTCAAGCAATCCTGTAAAGCGCAAAGAGAAACAACAGTAAAAATTTACATATTCTTGGGTATGTAAGCAGCTGATCCCTCTAATTTTCTGCAAAGATAATAAAACTAGGGTTAATATAAAAAATAAATAAATAACATACATTGTTTTTAGAGAATACCTAAACGAATGCAGTACTGTCTATAATGTTTGAGTTTGTGCATGTCTAAATACAAAAGAAAACAGAGGTAAAATGTATGCAGGTTTTTTCTTTGTAATTAAATTTTACTATTCAAATCATGGAATTTAGCAAACACTTAAGATCACAGTTTTATTATATTCCAATGTACAACTTTTTTTTAAGAATCCCTTATATTCATTCAGCCAAAGTGTTGGTTGACCAGTACGGATATATTTTATGGTTTGCATGTCAGTCTATAGTTTTAATTTAAAAAGAACATTCATACCAACGCCTGTTCATTTGTCAAAGTCTACAAGTGAAATATTTAGAGGTTTTGATCAGGGAAACAACATTTTCATTAAAATATTTAGTCTTGTGAGTGGGAGATGCATTGGAATGCATAAGATATTCAATGCCAAAAATGAGCAATTCAAACTCCAGACTTATTGAGACTTGATAGGCTTGGGTTGTTGCTGAAACATCCCAGAATATAAAGGAGACAGACAGGGAGAGAACATTTCCACGCAGCTTTCGGCAATATTAGTAAGCAAGTTTTTCTACAACCATGTTCCAAGAAAGATTGTTTCAAATTACGCTTTGAGAAGTCTGGTCTCCTGAACTGCAGACCAAATGAAAATATATGGCGAGCCAAGATCAGACTAGATTCAAACATACTGAAATTTGGTGGAAAAAGTAATGCATTCAGAGGTCTTCTAAAGAGGCAATGAACAGGTGGTACTACAAGAGTTTAAACTAGTTGACATATAAACAATATGGGGAGAGGGTGCATTACTATCTACATGCATGTACTAAACAGTTTTTTAGTAAATATGTATCAAGTGCAATAGCAGTAACACAAACCTTTTTTATTCAGTAAGAGCACAAGAAAACACACTGAAATAAGAGCACAGGGGCATCAGGAATGCCAGACATGCTGGACAGCAACACACAAGCAGAGATGTTCAAAATCGACAAACAGTGGGTTGACCAGGGACAGACCATTAAGTCAAAAAGGAATAGGGCAGTACAGTGTACATACAGGATCAAAAGCAAAATCAGGACAAAGAAGGGTCAAAACCTAGAGAGTAGCGTAGTACAAAACTAAAGGCAGAAGGCAAAGTCAGGTCACAAGCAGAGGTCAGATCAGGTAAGGTTAGCTCACAGACTATCACAGGGACAGGGATGTTAGTTAAGAGTATTAACCACAATCTTGGTCACTGAATACATATATAGAAGAGTATAAATATCCCTCTGCTGGGAGCGTAAAAACCAGCGCCGAAGCTGATTGGCCGGTGCCCATATCTCCTTATTGGTGTGGCTGGCTTTGAGGAATGGCCCTACAACAGGCCTGAGACAATGCTGGAATCAGACTGGTTAAATTTAATTACCATCTCAGCTTTTTTGCTTCTCAATGCAAAACCACTCAACCACCTCCATGTAACATAGTTCATAAGGTTGAAAAAAGACCAGGGTCCATCAAGTTCAACTTATATCCCTAATGAGTCCCTACTGAGTTGATCCAGAGGAAGGCAAAAACCCTCATACTAGAGGTAAAAATGTGGTGGATGTGAACCTTAAAACAGCTCCACGGTACAGTGTATCTTGTGGGTCTATGGGTTAGATTTATCAAAACCTGTGCAGAGTAAAAGTGAAATGGTTGCCCCTAGCAATCTATCGGATTGTTTTCTTTATTTTTTAAATACATTTAAAAAAAATGAAAAAGCAATCTGATTGGTTGCTATGGGCATCTGGTCACCTTTTCCTCTGCATAGGTTTTAATAAATCTCTCTCTATGTCTTTTACATAAATCGGAATATAGTCAGTGAGGGAGATTTATCAAAACCTGTGCAGAGGGAAACTTGCCCAGTTGCCCATAGCAACCAATCAGCTCACTTCTTTAGTTTTTAGAAAGGCCTGTGAAAAATGAAAGAAGCAATCTGATTGGTTGCTATGGGCAACTGGACAACTTTTCCTCTGCACAGGTTTTGATAAATCTCCCCTAATGAGTGTAACACAAATTGCTTAACCTCTTAAGGAGCCATGACGTACCGGTACATCATGAGTCCGCTCCCGATCTATAACGCGGGGCCATAGCCTGGCCCCACACCATAGCGGGGAGGGCCCGGCCCCTAACAATGGGCGGGACCCGTGGCTAATAGCGCTATTAACCCTTTAGACGCGGCATTCAAAGTTGAACGCCGCATCTAAATTGAAAGTAAAATCATGCCGGTTAGCTCAGGGAGCTGTTTGGGATCGCCGCGGCAAAATCCCGGCATCCCGAACAGCTTACATGACAGCCGGGGGGTCCCTACCTGCCTCCATGCTGTCCGATCGCCGAATGACTGCTCAGTGCCTGAGATCCAGGCATGGGCAGTCAAGCAGCAGAATCATTGATCAGTGGTTTCTTATGAGAAACCACTGATCAATGTAAAAGATCACTGTGTGCAGTGTGCCCCCTATGGGAGCTATAACATTGCAAAAAAAAAAGTGGAAAAAAAGTGAAAAAAGATCATTTAACACCTTCCGTAATAAAAGTTTGAATCACCCCCCTTTTTCCATAAAAAAACAAAACAGTGTAAATAAAAATAAACATATGTGGTATCGCGAAATGTGGAAATGTCTGAATTATAAAAATACATCATTAATTAAACCGCACGGTCGATGACGTACGCGCAAAAAAATTCCAAGTTGAACGCCGCGTCTAAAATGAAAGTGAAACCATGTCGGTTAGCTCAGGGAGCTGTTCGGGATAGCCGCGGTGAAATCGCGGCATCCCGAACAGCTTACAGGACAGCTGGAGGGTCCCTACCTGCCTCCTCACTGTCCGATCGCCGAATGACTGCTCAGTGCCAGAGATCAAGGCATGAGCAGTCAAGCGGCAGAATCATCGATTACTGGTTTCTTATGAGAAACCAGTGATTAATGTGAAAGATCAGTGTGTGCAGTGTTATAGGTCCTTATGGGAGCTATAACACTGCAAAAAAAAAAGTGAATAAAGATCATTTAACCCCTCCCCTATTAAAGTTTGAATCACCCCCCTTTTCCCATAAAAAAAAACAGTGTAGATAAAAATAAACATGTGGTATCGCTGCATCCGGAAATGTCTGAATTATAAAAATATATCAATAATTAAACCGCACAGTCAATGGCGTGCGCGCAAAAAAATTCCAAAGTCCAAAATAGTGCATTTGTAGTCACTCTTTCGATCAATAAGTCCTATCAATGCAAAAATGGTTCCGCTAAAAACTTCAGATCACGGCGCAAAAAATGAGCCCTCATACTGCCCCATATGTGGAAAAATACAAAAGTTATAGGGGTCAGAAGATGACAATTTTAAACGTATAAATTTTCCTGCATGTAGTTTTGATTTTTTCCAGAAGTGTGACAAAATCAAACCTACATAAGTAGGGTATCATTTTAACCATATGGACCTACAGAATAAAAAGAAGGTGTCATTTTTACCGAAAAATGTACTGTTCAGAAACGGAAGCTCCCAAAAGTTACAAAATGGCGTTTTTTTTTTTCAATTTTGTCTCATATTGATTTTTTTTCCGTTTCGCCGTAGATTTTTGGGTAAAATGACTGACGTCATTACAAAGTAGAATTGGTGGCGCAAAAAATAAGCCATCAAATGGATTTTTAGGTGAAAGATTGAAAGAGTTATGATTTTTTAAATGTAAGGAGGAAAAAGCGAAAATGCAAAAACGGAAAAACCCCTGGTCCTTAACCCCTTAAGGACCCAGGACGTACTAGAACGTCCTGGCACCCTGGGCTTTAAGGACCCAGGACTACGTTCTGGTGTTTCTCCGGTCTCTGCCGCGCCCCGGGCAGAGATCGGAAGCGGATGCCTGCTGAAATGCTTCAGCAGGCATCCAGGGCAAACGTCGAAGGGGCCATGTAGGCCCCCCATGTCGGCGATCGCCGCAAATCGCTAGGGAAATCGCCCCTGTGATCTGCGGCGATACTGGGCTGATCGGGTCTCTGGGACCCGACTGCCCAGTAATTTTGCATGATCCCGGCTGTCACAGACAGCCAGGACCAGGTACTTACCTCGTCCCTGACGACCCGGATCCCGGTGATGTAGACGACGGTGGCGGCGGCAACAGGTGAGTTCCTCTTCAGCCGTGGTCGGGCCCTTTACAGCAATGCACGTCGCCGTAAAGCGACATGCATTGCTGTAATGGGACCCTGTATACTACAACTCCCAGCATGCCCAGACAGCCCTTGGCGTGCTGGGAGTTGCAGTTTTGCAACATCTGGAGGTCCGCAGTTTGGAGACCACTGTGCCCTTCCAGATGTTGCAAAACTACACATCCTCAGCATGCCCTTACTGTCCAGGCATGCTGGGAGTTGTAGTTCTGTAACATCTGGCCCTTCAGATGTTGCAGAACTACAACTCCCAGCATGCCTGGACAGTTTTGGCATACTGGGAGTTGTAGTTTTGCAACAACTGGAGGGCTACAGCTTGGACACCACTACACAGTGGTCCCCAAACTGTTCTCCTCCAGCTGTTGCGTAACCACTACTCCCAATATGCCCTTCGGCTGTCTGGGCATGCTGGGAGTTGTGGTTTTGCAACAACTGGAGGCACACTGGTTGGGAAACATTGTCTGTTTCCTAACTCAGTGTTTCCCAACCTGTGTGCCTCCAGCTGTTGCAAAACTATAACTACCAGCATGCACTGATAGACCGTGCATGCTGGGAGTTGTAGTTTTGCAACAGCTGGAGGTTCTCCCCCCCCCCCCCCCTGTGAATGTACAGGGTACATTCACATGGGCAAGGGGCTTACAGTGAGTATCAGGCTGCAAGTTTGCGATGCAGCAAATTTTGCGCGGCAGCTCAAACTCGCAGCGGGAAACTCGCTGTAACCCCCCGCCCATGTGACTGTACCCTAAAAGCACTACACTACACTAACACAAAATAAAATAAAAAGTTAAAAACACTACATATACACATACCCCTACATGGCCCCCCTCCCCCCCCCCCCAATAAAAATGAAAAACGTCTGGTACACCACTGTTTCCAAAATGGAGCCTCCAGCTGTTGCAAAGCATCAACTCCCAGTATTGCCAGACAGCCGTTGACTGTCCAAGCATGCTGGGAGTTTTACAACAGCTGGAGGCACCCTGTTTGGGAATCACTGGCGTAGAATACCCCTATGTCCACCCCTATGCAATCCCTAATTTAGGCCTCAAATGCGCATGGCGCTCTCTCACTTTGGAGCCCTGTCGTATTTCAAAGCAATAGTTTAGGGCCACATATGGGGTATCGCCATACTCGGGAGAAATTGCCTAACAAATTTTGGGGGGCTTTTTCTCCTTTCACCCCTTATGAAAAGGTGAAATTGGGGTCTACACCAGCATGTTAGTGTAAAAAAATCAATTTTTTACACTAACATGCTGGTGTTGCCCTATACTTTTCATTTTGACAGGAGGTAAAAGGAAAAAAAGCCCCCCAAAATTTGTAATGCAATTTCTCCCGACTACGGAGATACCCCATATGTGGGCGCAAAGTGCTCTGGGGGCGCACAACAAGGCCCAGAAGGGAGAGTGCACCATGTACATTTGAGGTGATTTGCACAGGGGTGGCTGATTGTTACAGCGGTTTTAACAAACGCAAAAAAAAAAAAAAAACACACATGTGACCCCATTTCGGAAACTACACCCCTCACGGAATGTAAAGAGGGGTGCAGTGAGAATTTACACCCCACTGGTGTCTGACAGATCTTTGGAACAGTGGGCTGTGCAAATAAAAAATTTTGTACAGCCCACTGTTCCAAAGATCTGACAGACACCAGTGGGGGATAAATGCTCACTGTACCCCTTGTTACGTTCCTCAAGGGGTCTAGTTTCCAAAATGGTATGCCATGTGTTTTTTTTTGCTTTTCTGGCACCATAGGGGGCTTCCTAAATGCCACATTCCCCCCAAAAACCATTTCAGAAAAAGGTTCTCTCCAAAATCCCCTTGTCGCTCCTTCCCTTCTGAGCCCTCTACTGCGCCTGCCGAACACTTTACATAGAAATATCAGGTTTGTGCTTACTCGAGAGAAATTGGGCTACAAATATAAGTATACATTTTCTCCTTTTACCCCTTGTAAAAATTAAAAAATTGGGTCTACAAGAACATGTGAGTGTAAAAAATGAAGATAGTGAATTTTCTCCTTGACTTTGCTGCTATTCCTGTGAAACACCTAAAGGGTTAAAACGCTGACTTGATGTCATTTTGAATACTTTGAGGGGTGCAGTTTTTATAATGGGGTAATTTGTGGGGTATTTCTAAGATGAAGACCCTTCAAATCGACTTCAAACCTGAACTGGTCCCTGAAAAATAGTGAGTTTGGAAATTTTGTGAAAAATTGGAAAATTGCTGCTGAACTTTGAAGCCCTCTGGTGTCTTCCAAAAGTAAAAACTCATCAATTTTATGTTGCAAACATAAAGTAGTCATATTGTATATGTGAATAAAAAAAAATTATTTGGAATATCCATTTCCTTACAAGCTGAGAGCTTCAAAGTTAGAAAAATGCAAAATTTTCTAATTTTTCATCAAATTTTGGGATTTTTCACCAAGAAAGGATGCAAGTTACCACAACATTTTACCACTATGTTAAAGTAGAATATGTCACGAAAAAACTATCTCGGAATCAGAATGATAACTAACAGCATTCCAGAGTTATTAATGTTTAAAGTGACAGTGGTCAGATGTGCAAAAAATGGCCGGGTCCTAAGGTGTAAAATGGCTGGGTCCTTAAGGGGTTAAGGGGTTAAAGGGGTACTCTGGTGAAAACCTTTTTTCTTTTAAATCAACTGGTGGCAGAAAGTTAAACATATTTGTAAATTACTTCTTTTAAAAAAATCCTAATCCTTCCAGTACTTATTAGCTGCTGAATGCTACAGAGGAAATTCCTTTCTTTTTGGAACACTGATGACATCACGAACACAGTGCTCTCTGCTGACATCTCTGTCCATTTTAGCAACCATGCAGAGCAGATGTATGCTAAGGTCAGCATGGTGGCTCAGTGGTTAGCACTGCTGACTTGCAGTGCTGGGGACTTGGGTTCAAACCCCACTAAGGACAACAATAAATAAAGGTGTTATTTTTATTATAATGTCAGCAGAGAGAACTGTGCTCGTGATATAATCAGAGAGCATTCCAAAAAGAAAAGAATTTCCTCTGTAGTATTCAGCAGCTAATAAGTGCAGGAAGGATTAAGATTTTTTAATAGAAGTATTTTACAAATATGTTTAACTTTCTGCCACCAGTTTATTTAAAACCCCTTTAAGGACGTGGGGCGTATGCATACAACCGTGGGAATTACGGTCCCCGCAGCTAGCCGGTTGGGGACCGTACCGGGATGCCTGCTGAAATCATTCAGTTCGGAGACCACTGTTACAGTGGTGCCCAAACGGTAGCCCTCCAAATGTTGCCAAATTACAACTCTCAGCATGCCTGGACTGCCCAGGCATGCTGGGAGTTGTAGTTCTGTAACATCTGTCCCTTCAGATTTAGCAATTTTCATGAATTTTTTGAAAATTGCTGCTCTACTTTGAAGCCCTCTAATTTTTTCAAAAAGCAAAAATATGTCCATTCTATGATGCCAACATAAAGTGGACATATTGTATTTGTGAATAAAAATAAAATTTATTGTGAATATCCATTTTCCTTACAAGTAGAGAGCTTCAAAGTTAGAGAAATGCAACATTTTCAAAATTTTCATGAAATTTTGGGATTTTACACCAAAAAAGGATGCAAGTAACGCCAAAAATTTACCACCAAAATAAAGTAGAATATGTCACGAAAAAACAATCTCAGAATCAGAATATTCGGTAAAAGCGTTTTCGCGTTATTAATTCGTAAAGCGACGGTGGTCAGAATTGCGAAAAAGGGCTCAGTCCTTAAGGTGAAAAAGGGCTGCGTCTTTAAGGTGGTTAGATGTATACATTTTCCTGCATGTAGTTTTGATTTTCCAGAAGTACGACAAAATCAAACCTACATAAATAGGGTATCATTTTAATTGTATGGACCTACAGAATAAAGAGAAGGTGTAATTTCTACCGAAAAATGTACTGTACTGTGATTTTCACCCCAATATTTATGTTTAACAGCATACAAAATGACTGTTGTCTCAGATTTTTCCCAGGTTGCAGTGCAGCCAAGAATTGACCTCACTAGTCAGCTGATGACAGGGAGCCTGACTGCTTCAATGGGTGGAGGTATCGATTGGTGGGAGAGAGATCAATCTGCAACTAATGCAACAGCTGTAGGCAGCCTGATTGAAAACCACAGGTCTTTTGAATGGATGCAGCTCATTTATGTTTCAATGTGTGGGGTGGCTGATGTGTGGGAGAGAGGAAAATGGAATTATGGGATTTGTAGGCAAAGAAGAAAACTCAAAAAGGAAATACCAGTTCACAAAAAGCTAGCCACAGTGTTATGGTAACTCACAACATAGCCATTTAGCCCCAAGACAAGCGCAGATCCTTCCTAAGCATGTCCATTACTGTCTGCCAGGTATGTACTAAAATCACCTTATGGTGGATAACCAATTTAACTTACACACTTAGGCTACATTCAGCTGTCCGACAGCCACTGGGGGCTGCAAACAGGCCATAGAGGCCTGGGAAACTTAAAAGCCCAGATGGGAATACCATTTCAAGGAGACAACAACATTCATAAAGTGTGTCAACTCACATTCACAGCTGAAATGTATGACTTGACTACTAGTAAAAAACTACCATGAAAAAGACATGAAGGTCATAATTTGTGCTTTTCTTTTAATCATGTGATATTTTATCTTCATACACAGTAAATGGCTATTTTTCTACAAAATGTCTTTCTATAAAATCTTTGGTATTTTATTTTTGCTGTAATGTTAGCCCTTTTTACATACTTCCTCCATCACCACGTACTTAAAGGGGTATTCCAGGCAAAACCTTTTTTTATATTTATCAACTGGCCCTGGAAAGTTAAACAGATTTGTAAATTACTTCTATTAAAAAATCTTAATCCTTCCAATAGTAATTAGCTTCTGAAGTTTTCTGTCTAACTGCTCAATGATGATGTCACGTCCCGGGAGCTGTGCATAATGGGAGAATATCCCCATAGGAACTGCACAGCTCCCGGGACGTGAGTCATCAGAGAGCAGTTAGACAAAAAACAACAACTCAACTTCAGAAGCTAATAACTATTGGAAGGATTAAGATTTTTTAATATAAGTAATTTACAAATCTGTTTAACTTTCCGGAGCAAGTTGATATATAAAAAAAAAGTTCTTGCCTGGAATACTCCTTTAATAGAATTTTCTCCTTGACTATATTGAATGTAATTGAGCATGGCAGGGCTGAACATGAATGGAAGTATCTCCTCCCTACAATATACTCCAAGCAGGCAATATTATTTTGCCATTGATACTGCTGTTACTATGTTCCCTTATTCATAGGCTGCAGCACATAGCTTTGGCAGTTTGTGCTATAAAGCTTCTGGTAACCAGAGTAGTGTTTGCACTACATTACTCTGAGCCTGTTGTGGAGTGGGATGAGGCTTATGAAGGGCGCATGAACATCCTGTTCTTACTCAGCTGCCAGGACAGGGTGGTTTAGGGAAACCTGTGTGAGGGGCAGCACTTTAGTGTAAAAGAGTGTTAAATAATAGCTCCTTTTCAATATAGAACCAGTTTAAGTCTAAAGACCACCAATGTAGATCTGCTATTTGATCATCTGGTGCCTTCATCTACATATATACAGTGCAAGTTTTCAGACTCTTTCAGTTGTTTTTCAATTTTTTTTGTTGCAGCTTTGTGCAAATCATACTTTCCCTATTATTCTGCACTAAAAGGAGTACTCCACTGGAAAACATTTTTTTCAATCAATTGGTGCCAGAAAGTTAAACAGATTTGTAAATTACTTATATTAAAAAAAAAAATCTTAATCCTTCCAGTATTTATCAGCTGCTGTATGCTCCACAGGAAGTTCTTTTCTTTTTGAATTTCCTTTCTATCTGACCACAGTGCTGACACCTCTGTCCATTATAGGAACTGTCCAGAGTAGGAGCAAATCCCCATAGAAAACCCATCCTGTTCGGGATAGTTCTTAAAATGGACAGAGATATGAGCAGAGAGCACTGTGGTCAGACAGAAAGGAAATTCAAAAAGAAAATAACTTCCTGTGGATCATAACAGCAGCTGATAAGTACTGGAAGGATTAAGATTTTTTTTAATAGAAGTAATTTACAAATATGTTTAACTTTCTGGCACCAGTTGATAATTTTTTTTTTCCAGTGGAGTACCCCTTTAATACCCCATAATGAGAACATGAAAACAGAATGTCAGAAATCTAATTTATTGTAAAGGAAAACTAAAATATTGCATATTCAGACCCTTTACTCATTCAAAACGCCTTTGGCAACAATTGCAGCCTCTAGTCTTTTTGGGTATAATACCACCAGGTTTACACACCTAGATTTGAGGATTTTCTCCTTTTTTCTCTACAGATCCTTTCAAGCTCTGTCAGGTTGGATGGGGACTGTCGATGGGCAGGCATTTTCAGGTCTCTCCAGAAATGTACAATTAGGTTCAAGTCAGGCTTCTAGCTGGGCTACTAAGGGAAATTCACATAGTTGTGAAAAGTCACTTCTATACTGTTTTGGTTGTGTGCTTAGGGTAATTGTCTTGTTGGAAGGTAAATATTCGGCCCAGCCTGAGTTCCTGGTCCTCTGGATCAAGTTTATATTAAGAATATCTGTATTTTGCTCCATTCAGCTTTCCCTCAACCCTAACCAGTCTCATTGTTCCGACCACTGGGAACAAGGTAAACAGGGTAATGCTGCCACCACCATGCTTCACTGTAGGGATGGTATTGGGCAGGTGATAAGTAGTGACTGATTTCCTCCAGACATGACACTTAGAACTGAATCCAAAAGCTTCAATCTTGATTTTCATCTGGTTTCTCACAGTCTAGCAGTCCTTTAGGTGCTTTTTAAAAACTCCAGGTAGGTGTTTGTGTATCTTTTAATGAGTAGAGGCTTCTTACTGGCACTCTGTCATAAAACCCAGCGTGTTAGGTGCTGCAGTAATGGTGGACCTCCTGGAAGTTTCTCCCATCTGCACACAAGATCTTTGACCATTGGGTTATTGGTCATTTCTCTTCTCAAGGTCCATCTTCCTCGATTACTAAGTTTAGTACTTTTTTGTACCCTTCTCCAGATCTGGGCTTCTGTTTAATTCTGTCTCTGAGCTTTACATACAGGTCTTTACCCCTCATGGGCTTTTTGCTCTGATATGCTTTGTCAGCTCTAAGATCTTATATAGACAGGGCTGTGTCTTTTCCAATCCTGTCCAATCAACTAAATTTACCACAGGTGACTCCAATCAAGGTGTAAAACATCTCAAAAAATCTCAGAAAGATCAGTGTTAATATGCACATTTGTATATTTATGTTGTTAATATTTGGCATTGAAATTTTGGCTGTGGTTTGGCCAAGTTAAGCAATAGACTGTTGTATAAACCATTTCTGTAATCTTAATTTGGGGATAAATGTCACAAAAATATACATTATCTTGTTTTGCAGTGATTTACCATAAATGATGGAAACCATAAACTCACATAGCAAAAATATATGTTCATAGTATTCTAATTCCTTTACAATCTTTGCAATGTGCATATATCAAAGGAGTGCATAGCTGTGGGCCAGAAGAAGCACATTTGCCATGTTAAACATTCATTGTTCCCTTTTTTTGTGTGTCCCGGGCGTTTGTATATCCTTCCCCGTTCTATAAAGTTATGCTTTAAATAAAGTTTTGAATAACAACAACAAGTAATTACCGCTGCTTTAATGGTAAGTGACAAAGCAATTTGAGCAAAGCATTGTGCAGTTTACCTGAATTTTTTGGCTTTAGCCAAATATAGAGTGTTTCTAGCTGGGTTTAACATTAAAAAAAAATTCTAGCTGTGAGAGTGAAAGTTCACTGGACCTGTTACGCCACCGTACCTGTATTTCATGGATTTTCTACCAAATATATAGAATTTCTAGATTGGTTTAATAAAGAGCAGTATTTCTAGGTGTGAGAGTGAAATTTGGCAAGGCCTTTTATGCCACATTACCTATATTTTCTGGGTTGTAGAGAAAACAGAGCATTACTAGCTAATAAAAAACATTTCCAGCTGAGTTTCATAAATAAACAGCATTGCAAGCTGTAAGAATGAAAGGTGACTGGCAGTTTTTTTTTACCATTTGACTAATTGGTGAATGACTAATCACCCTAAAAACTAAAAATTCACCAAAAAATCTTTTTCAATATATATAAAAAAAAAGTCTAGTAAAGGAATGGTTGGATGAGGATGGGTTAGAGGAAAGTGCACCCCAGCCATGTCCTCTGCCAGTAAGCATGTTGGTGGCTGTACCAACACTGTGGGCACCACCCATTTTCTCAGGCCTAGAAC
This sequence comes from Hyla sarda, assembly GCF_029499605.1. Lineage (NCBI taxonomy): Eukaryota > Metazoa > Chordata > Amphibia > Anura > Hylidae > Hyla > Hyla sarda. The sequence goes on along the minus strand of NC_079197.1, from coordinate 81,360,900 downwards.
AGGTTGCAGTAGCAGCCAGGTGCCTGGTGGTAGTAGAAGTAATAGCTTCAACAAGCAAAAGTTGTCTATTTCTTTTAGGGGTTGTGTTGTTTATGAGCATTATACAGCCATTGTGGATTGGTTTTGCTCAGGAGGCGTGGCATTGTGGATTTTTCCTTCCTCTTTTAAATCATCTCTGTCTTTGCTCCCCCCCCCTTAATGATATGCAGTAGGACAGCATTAGCCATGAGAAGAGCATTCACCCTTTGGAGTGATGATGAGGAGCAGTTTGATGATGATGTAATTTTGTACAGGACGTGGGAACCAGGTGAAGAGGAGGTGATGTGTTAAGAGCAGGAGGGTAGTGGTACTGTCAGCAATGAAGAACAGAGGTAGGGCCAGAACATCTGTTAAAGATACCATACGTAGTCCTGCTGGTATGATCAGCTCAGGAGCAAGTGACGGCGACGCTGCTGCATCTGTAGCAGGGGCGTAGGAACCCCTACAAATCTGGGGGCGGACAGCATTAAAGTGGGTGTGGCAATTTTAGGCTGGAGCTACCAAAGGGAGGGGACAAAGGGGTGGGGCCATTCAATGTGGCATGATGCCATTAAAGGAAAATGGTTATAGTGTGGGTGAACAGGAGACCAATGAAGGGTCATTGAATGCTATACTTACCTGCACTCCGGAGATCTGTCCCTCCGAAGACCTGCTTCCATCTTCTGTGAATTGCATGCTGGATGTGGTGACTCAATTTGAATATTCATTATCGCGGGGCATGTGACTGCGGCACCAAATGAGCATTCACGTGACCCGTGACAATGAATATCCAAAATGAGCTGGCAGCCCGCCTCCAGCGTGCAATTTACAGAAAATGGTAGCAGATCTTCGGAGGGACAGATCTCCGGAGTACAGGTACGCATAGCAGTCAGTGACCACTCATCAGTTTTGTCCGATTTTCAGGAGCTTTAGGCTCCTCATACAGATACTGTTGGGGAGCAGTGAATTCAGAAGACAGCAATTCAGGCAGGACTTTGGGAGGTAGGCTGCGTGTGATAGGTCAGGGCGAGGGGCTCTTTACAGCCTGTGTAGGCGTCGATAAGTCATGTGTTGCTTATTTTGTGCTGATCCTAAGTTATATCCAGTATTATACTTCAGAGCTGCACTCACTATTTTGCTGGTGGGGTCACTGTGTACATACATTACATTACTTATCCTGTACTGATCCTGAGTTATATCCTGTATTATACTCCAGAGCTGTATTCCCTATTCTGCTGGTGGAGTCGCTGTGTACACACATTACTTATCCTGTACTGATCCTGAGTTATATCCTGTACTAGCTGAGTACCCGGCGTTGCCCGGGTTTCCCTTCCTAATTCTTGTTGGGGAGGAAAATCAACAAAGGAGGAAGCTTTTGACTTCATATCCTGTCCTCATATATTGTTGTCATATCCCAACGCCATATCCCGTCCTCATATCTCAATCTCATATCCTGTCCTCATATCCCAACCTCATATCCCGTCCTCATATCCCAACCTCATATCACGTCCTCATATCCAATCATCATATCTCGACCTCATATCTTGACCTCCTATCCCGTCCTCATATGTTGACCTCCTATCCAGTCCTTATATGTCGACCTCCTATCCCGACCTATCCTGTCCTCCTATCCCGTCCTCCTATCCCGACCTCCTATCCCATCCTTCTATCCTGTCCTCCTATCCTGTCCTCCTATCCCTTCCTCCTATCCTGTCCTCCTATCTCAACCTCTTATCCCGACCTCCTAACCCGACCTACTATCCCGTCCTCCTATCTCGACCTACTATCCCGTCCTCCTATCCCGTCCTCCTATCCCGACCTCCTATCCTGTCCTCCTATCCCGACCTCATATCCCGACCTCCTATCCCGTCCTCCTATCCTGACCTCCTATTCCATCCTCCTATCCCGTTCTCCTATCCTGTCCTCCTATCCTGTCCTAATATCCCGTCCTCCTATATCAACCTCCTATCCCGTCCTCCTATCTTGACCTCCTATCTCGACCTCCTATCTCAACCTCCTATCCCGACCTCCTATCCCGTCCTCATATCCCAAACTGTAAGATCTGTACCAGGTATTGAAATATCTCCAGCCGTACGGAAGTTATGTGAGAACATACATTTCCCAATGATTTGCATGGGACTTTAAGCCAAAACCCTGAACCTCACAAATGAGGGGTAGTTAAGGGTTAAATTAACCATCCTATATTTTAAGTTGACATATAAGTAACATGTGACCAAGTATCATCGAAATATCTCCAGCCGTTTGGAAGTTATGCAGTAACATATATTTCCCATAGACTTGTATGGGACTTTAAACAAAAACCCCGCCCCTGGCAAATGGGGGTGAGTAAGGGTTAAATTACCTATCCTATGTTTGTTGTTGACATTTAAGTAACATGTGTGCCATGTTTCATGTTAATATCTTTAGCCGTTTGGACGTGATGCTGGAACATACACACACACACACACACACATACATACATACATACACACACACACGTTGAGTTTTATATATATAAACTAGCTGAGTAACCGGCGTTGCCCGGTTTTTCCTTCCAAATCCTTGTTGGGGATGAAAATCAGCAAAGGAGGAAGCTTTTGACTTCATATCCCAGTCTCATATATTGTTTTCATATCCCATCCTCATATCCCATCCTCCTATCTCGACCTCCTATCTCGACCTCCTATCTCAACCTCCTATCCCGTCTTCCTATCCCGTCCTCCTATCTCGACCTCCTATCCTGACCTCCTATCCTTACCTCCTATCCCATCCTCATATCCCATCCTCATATGCCGCCCTCCTATCCTGACCTCCTATCCCATCCTCCTTTCCCATCTTCCTATTTTGACTTCCTGTCTCGACCTCCTATCTCGACCTCCTATCCCAACCTCCTATCCAAACCTCCTATCCTGACCTCCTATCCCGACCTCCTATCCTGAAAGCCTATCCTGACCTCCTATCCCGACCTCCTATCCCCTCCTCATATCCCGTCCTCCCATCTCGACCTCCTATCTCGACCTCCTATCCCGACATCCTATCCCGACCTCATATCCCGACCTGTAATATGTATACCAGGTATTCAAATATCTCCAGCCGTACGGAAGTTATGTGGAAACATACATTTCCCATTGATTTGCATGGGACTTTAAACGAAAACTCCGACCCACACAAATGGGGGTAGTTAAGGGTTAAATTAACTATCCTATATTTTAACTGGACATATAAGTAACATGTGACCAAGTATTATCGAAATATCTCCAGCCATTTGGAAGTTATGCAGTAACATATATTTCCCATAGACTTGAATGGGACTTTAAACATAAACCCTGCCCCTGGCAAATGGGGGTGAGTAAGGGTTAAATTACCTATCCTATGTTTGTTCTTGACATATAAGTAACATGTGTGCCAAGTTTCATGTTAATATCTTTAGCCGTTTGGACGTGATGCTGGAACATACACACACATGCACACACACACATACACACACACACACACACAGACATTGGCCCCAATTTACTAAGAGTGGAGTGTTTGTTCTGGAGTGATTTCAATATTACTCGTCTTTTTTTTTTTCAGGCTTATTTACTATTCTGTCGCACATGTCGGTTATTTTTCTGTTGCACGTTTTTTTGTATCGCACTAGTCAATTGTGTTGCACAAACTCCGAGATAAAGAAATTAGTTGTGTGAGTCAAAATGGTTAAGATTTGTTTGTTTAAAAATGTTTACATGAATCAAAAGTATTCATGAGTTATAATTTTTCAAACATTACAACAATTATCAGCTTGGGTGTTTAAATTAATTTAAACCTAATATTGCAAATGTGTTAAAAAGAAAAAAATATATAAACATTAACTATCACAAAAGCATTCAATATTTTATTCATAAAAGTGTTGAACTATACAAAATGTTTTCAGGTTATAAAATAACTTTCTTTCACAAAAAAACACAATGGCAAACATTCCCTTCTTAGAAATTGCTCCATTTTTGGAACTTCACTCTGCCTCTTGGCTGTCGGTTATTGTGTGAGGCAAACTCACACTTTTTCTCGAGTGATTTTGGAAGTACTCCGAGTATTTTTTCTTTTTTGTCGGTAAAACGCCCATTTTTTGCATAAAACACACCCATTTCGAGTAAAAAAAAAATTTGTGTGCTGCTGTTAGGACTAAGGGAAAACAAATTTACGTTAAAAATTAACGCTTCCCTTACGTCCTAACCAGCAGCACAAGTGGGGACTTAGCAAGTAACAACACAAATAGGGAGGGACTACGGCAGAGTGGCACTTAGATTTGATTGCCCAAAGGCCAACTCTTCCGATCGTTTGGCATTAACCCTGAAATGACTAATAAAAGTATTATGGGTGCCCCAGGAGGCAGCCGCACAGATTTGTTCTAGAGGAACAGCTTTCCTTTCTGCAAAGGAAGTAGAGACTGCCCTAGTAGAATGGGCAGTAACAAAGGCAGGAGGAGTTAAGTCCTGGGCTACAAAGGCCTCCCGGATTGCCTCCTTAATCCATCTACTCAGAGAGGTTTTAGAGGCTTTAAGACCTTTGTTCTTCCCTGAAAAAGAAACAAGAAGGTGCTCCGATCTTCTAAATTCTTCAGTTATGGAGATGTAGACTCTGAGAATTCTTGGGACGTCCAGAGTGTGGTCAGCAACTTCATCGGGAGAGGCTGGATTAGGACACAGAACTGGAAGGGATATGACCTGGTTGGTGTTGGAAAATGTTGGAACCTTAGGAACAAAGGTGGGTAAATATCTCAACAGGACTCTGTCCTGGAGAAACAATGTATAAGGCTCAAGGGCCGAAAGGGCCTGAAGCTCGCCAACCCTTTTGGCTGAGGTTATGGCCAATAAGAAGGTGACTTTAAGGGACAAATACCTAAAGTCAACTTCTTCTAGCGGTTCAAAGGGATGAGAGCATAACCCTTTAAGAACGGTAGGCAAATCCCATTTGGGAATGGGTCTGAGAACTGTAGGTTTAAGTCTTTCAGCTCCCTTAAGGAATCTTTTGATTAGAGATTCTTGTGATAAGGACCTGCCTAAAAAGGCAGAGAGTGCTGAGACTTGTACCTTTAGAGTGGATGGGCTAAGACCCTTGTCAAGGCCATCCTGAAGAAACCGTAGTATTGCAGAGAGAGGAGGATCTGAGGTTACTACCTCTTTCGTAGCACACCATTGAAGGAAAATCTTCTTTATCCTGGAATAGACCTTATTTGTAGACTCTGCTCTAGAGCGTGCAATGGTTCTCAAGACCTCCGCAGGAAGCCCACTACATTAGGGTCCTGTCAATCTCCAGGCTGTCAGATTGAGTCTCCTCAGATCTAGGCAGGAGCCTGTGTTGTGAGACACAAGGTTCTGCACGTGGGGAAGCCTCCAATAACACCCCTGACTCATCCTCATGAGTTGGGTGAACCAGGACCTCTTGGGCCAGAATGCCTGACTTTCATCAATACCTTCGGTATCATGGAAAGTGGAGGGAATATGTAGGCCAACTTGAACCTCCATGGAATAGACAGAGCATCTATCGCCACTGGGTTGTCCTCTTTGTAAAGAGAGCAGAATTTGTTCACCTTGGCGTTCAGACGAGTTGCCATGAGATCTATCTCTGGCATACCCCACCTTAGGGTTATCTTCTTGAAGATGTCTTCGTTCAGGGACCATTCTCCTTGGACCGGAAGCCCGCGACTTAGACGATCTGCCACTATATTGAGTTCCCCCTTGATGTGGAATGCAGAAAGGTGGGTTAGATTGAGCTCTGCCCAAGAGAGGATCAGTCCGGTCTCCTTGAGGAGCACTTGGGACTTCGTGCCACCCTGTCTGTTGATGTAAGCCACTACAGTGGTGTTGTCTGACCGGACTCTTACCGCCTTCCCTAAAACAAGAGGCGTGAAGTGGAGGAGAGCGAGACGAACTGCCCTCAGTTCTCTCATGTTGGAGGAGAGAAGTCTCTCCTGAGGGGTCCAGGTACCTTGTACCGGAATTTCGTCCAGGTGGGCTCCCCAGCCCAGAAGGGAGGCGTCCGTTGTCAAAGTGATCCAACGAGGTTGAATCAAGGACTTCCCATCTGTCAGATCCCTCCACCATCTGAGGGATGCTCGGACTTCGGGCGACAGGGTGCATTTTCTGTCCAACCCTCTGGGGTTGTGGTTCCAGACAGTCAAGACCTGATCTTGTAGAGGTCGTAGATACCATAGGGCCCAGAGAACTGCCTCTGCAGATGCTGACATGTGACCCAACATCTTCATCAGAGTTCTGATGGATACCCTATGAGGGACCATTAGAAACTCGGCGGCTCTTATGACCCGTTCTCTTCTTTCTGTAGTGAGGGACAAAGTCATCTGAGAAGAGTTGAGAACGAAGCCCAGAAACTTTCTGGAGGTGGCAGGGATTATTTCGGATTTTTCCCAATTTATAATCCAGCCCAGACGCTGGAGAAATTCTAGAGCCAGATGAAGATGGGATTGTAGCACGTCTAGAGTAGCGGCCTTTAGAAGCCAGTCGTCTAGGTAAGGTATAATCTATAGACCTCTTAGTCTGAGGGCAGAGACTACCGGAGCCACCACCTTTGTGAAGGTGTGGGGAGCAGAAGGGCAAAACAGCAAACTGGAAATGCCTTACCACACCTCTTATGGAGACAGCAACCCTCAAGAATTTCCTGTGGCCAGGAAAAATAGGAACATGAAGGTAAGCATCCTTCAGTTCGATAGTAACCATAAGATCTAGAGGGGCCAGAATTCTGATGACAGAGCGAATGGTCTCCATCCTGAACCTTCTTTTCCTTATGAACCGGTTCAAATAGCGCAGATCTATGATCATACGCCAGTCGCCTGACGGTTTCGGCACCAGAAAAATCGGGGAGTATACCCCTGAACCCCTTTGATTGGGGGGACGTCTTCCAAAGCCTGCTTTTCTATGTATTGGAGAACAGAGTTCTCTAGAATAGCCTGCTTTGGCTGAGGGAGTAGTTTTGTTAACACAAATTTTCTTGGAGGAAGGGACGTAAACTCTATTTTGTAACCTGACTGGATAACATCCAGTACCCAGGGATCTTGGATTTCTTTCATCCAAGCTGGAAGAAATAAACTTAAACGACCTCCTACCGGAGGGGGATCGGTAGATGACTTCTCTACCTGACATAGAAGGGAAAGGGGAAACGTTGGTGGGTTCTAGAGAAGAGTCACAGCTCGGCTTTTCGATCTTTACCACAGCCACGGCCCCCTCCACTCTTCTGGTTGGACTGGCGCTTTTGGGATCTGGAAGAGCCCTGGAACCTCCCTCCCCTGGCTCTGCCCTTACCCCGAAAGGATTGGACAGGTAAGGATTTTCCTTTTCTTTCCGCATATCCCTCCATGATGCGGTCTAATTCGGACCCAAAAAGCCAATTGGGCTCAAGAGGCAAACCACAAAGATTAAATTTGTAGGTATTGTCCGCCATCCAGGGGCGTAACCATAAGGGGCGCCTACTAGCCGAAGAGAGTCCCATAGACTTGGCCGCAAGCTTGAGGTGCTGTTGGGTCGATTCACAGAGAAAGTCCATTCCTAGAAGCAGTGTTTTAAAACTGTCCAGGATATCTTCCCTGGCAACATTTCCCTCAATCTCGGACTGGATCTGAAGAACTCTATCCTTCACGAATTCAGCAACTTCGTTAGAAGCGATAGCCACAGTAGCAGAAGCTGAAGCTGCAGTGTAACTGCGCCTCAATAATGAGTCCACCTTTCTATCAAGGGGATCCTGAAGGTTGCTTCCATCGTCCGCTGGAACAAGGACCCTCCTAGATAGTCTATTGACCGCCATGTCGACCTTAGGTGGAGGAACCCAGGAATCTAATTCAGCTTCCGGCAATGGGTACATGAGTCTGAACCTCCGGGTGAGAACTGCCGGCTTGTCCGGATGTTTCCATTCAGTTTTCATTATTTTCCTGAGGGTATTATCCACCTTGAAAACCCAAGGTTCCCTAGCGGTGGATGTTGAGGCTTCCCCCTTATCAACATCCTGGTCCCCTGACCGGATGGATCTAAGTAATCTCTGAATTTTCTCTATTGGAAAAAGTGGTTGAGAGACTACTTCTTCTACAGATAGCTCCGACTGATCTCCCACTGACATGGCGGGGTCTTCTACAACCGAAGGAGGGCTAGATGAGGTTCTAGGCCTTTTGGGAGCTAACAAATTCTTTATTTCTGAGATAGAATTGCCCATAAACTCTTTCATTCATACAAACATGTCATGGACAGTGGGCTCCGCAGGGTTAGCAGGTGGACGACACCCAGGACACCTATTATACTCATAGGCATGCCGCAATCAGCACATGTGAAATGACGCTTCTTAGAGGCGGATTTGCGACCTCCAGACAAATGGTCACTCAAGGAAGGAGTAGACTTTGTCTAAGAGAAAAGAAATCAAAGGGTTAGAAACAATTCTACCTAAACCTGTTGCAGCGCAACCTGCAAAATAAATACCTATTAGGTAAATAGTTTTGCTCTTATAAAAAACACCCAAGGTATAGCAGAGGTTTAACCAGTGCAAGTACTCCAGCTAGGGTAGCAGCAAGAGACACACTAATGGTCCAGCTGCTTTTTATAGGGGTATGGGCGCCTAGATTTAAGTTAACCCTGCCCCCTACAGGATGTGATGTACAATACCGAGCAAAACATACAATTCATAGAGAAATGCAGATTATACAGGATGTGTCCCTTCCCACTCTTGGAAGGGGCACATACACAACAGGATTTGCAAAAAATCCTAGAGATTAAGGTAATCTGCGCTTAGAAGCGCAGACGCCGGACCGGAAGTCGTCAGACGACGCACTTCCGGTCCACGGAGCTGCCGCTCCAGCGATGGAGCGACACAGACAGCGCTACCAGGTAAGGGCGGACTTAGCCCAAACACAGAGGGATCAGCGGACCTCTAACAGTTAGGAGGGGTGCACAGCACTGCTCACCCCAACTCTCGCAACTTCGGTCTGAGACCGAAGTCGCGGATCCACTGAGCTTGGGACAGAACGCTGTCCCGCAGTCAAAGAGGGGTAGCCATAAGGCTGCAAGATAGAAAAAAAAATAAAAATAAGTAAATATATATATATATAAAAAAAAACTCTCCCCTAAGGAAGGAGGGGAGAGGGATCCATGCAGGCTCTGTTAAAAAAGTAGCAGAGCCTGCACCGTCCTGCTGTCCGCACAGGACAGAAAAAAAGCAATGTGGCCTAAGGGAGGAGGCCTTATATGGGGTTCTAATTAAATGTTTAATTACTTGGGCGGAATTAAAAATTCCACCGTCCTGCCAGCTTCACAGGGGCAGAACACCCCACTTGTGCTGCTGGTTAGGACATAAGGGAAGACACAGGTTACATCTCACAAATATGAAGGGGTTAAGACAATAGATGTGGAGAATTCACACAAAGATGGGCCATAAATTGTCCTGTTATGGGAACATAGACTAAATAGATATGGATGAGAAAAAGTATCTTGATTGTAAGGTCATGTATAGAGTGGCCTGTTGAACAGGCCACTCCCTACATGACCTTACAATCAAGATACTGAGAGGAAACTTCAAAAACACTCTAGAGAGAAAGACATTTGAAGCCAAAATGATACTGTTTTTTGACTTGAAAAACAGGGGACTCAAAGTGGATTTGAGCTTCTTATCTCATTATCAAAATTTCTTATAACCTGTGCTATATACTGGATTCTCTTATAACCTGCACTGCGTTATCTTTTGCATCTCACTATGTCCTGCTCCAGTCTCTCCCCTGCTCCCCCCCCCTCCCCCTTTTTCTCATCCTTATCTATTTAGTCTATGTTCCAATAACACCACAATTTATGGCCCATCTGAGTGTGAATTCTCCACATCTATTGTCTTAACCCCTGCATATTTGTGAGATGTAACCTGTGTCTTCTACTTGTGAGCTTAGATTTGCTTTGGACTTGATAAAGGGAGGAATCCCGAAAGCTTCTCTACAAAATGCTGTTAGTCCAATAAAAAAGGTATTACAAGATACTGCAACATTTTATGATTTGCATCTATATATATATATATATATATATATATATATATATATATAAAATTTGTATTATAAATATCATTTATTTATCATTTATTTTAATTAATAATATATGAACTACAATTGGCTGACTATGTATTCTTTACATTTTGTATGCATATATTTTGTATGAATTGCCTAACTATTAGACTTATTTATCTCATGTACATGTACAATGTGCAATGTGTGCTCTATAGCGTTATGATCATCCCCAGCAACTTTGGTGGTTTAATTGATACTTACTTATAGTGAACATTCATTTTTTGCCCACCTGTTTGCCTATTCCAACATGTCCATGTCCGGCGGTGACACACGGGGGGAGGTGGTCTCGCCCCATTGCAGACACTGCAGTAATGCGGCATCTGTGATGTGGCAATTCCGCACTTCCGCCTCACGGTCGCTTCCGGCATGTGCACATGGAGCGCCGAGCAACGCTAACCACACGTGTAAGCATTTCTCACATTCAGGGGTTTTTGAAAGGTCACTTCCACACCCCCACCTCACCGCTCCTGGACAAAGCAGGTCAGCGAAATGCGTCGGAGGGTGAGGTGGGGGGGGGGGGGGGGGACGCAGGTGACGGCCGACTGCACCAGCATTTGTAAGTTACTGATTATTACTTGCATATAAATCATTTGCACTAGGCACTTTCTTTGGGCAAAGGACTGTTATGTATAGTATGTATCTTGACACTTTATTATATGTCCCCCATGGTTTGCTTGCCTCTCTTATATATATATATATATATATATATATATATATATATATATATATATATATATCTCAATTAATTCTTTACACATCAGTAACTGTTTTCATTTATTTGTGCTTTACTCAGACAACCCATCAAAGAGTCTTTATTTATTGATGGCTGGCCATTTGCATGTTCCCCCTCCTGTTTTTTTTTTTTTAACATGTCTCGTGTTCTATGTTTTTTACAGGATTTGTTTGGGGTTTTCATTTTTTGTCACTTTATTCTTTGTATCAATAAAAATTTCCAATACTTTTTATGCCATTAATTGCTTTTGGTTGTCATTTCAGTGAGGCCAATTTTAGGATTATAACTAGCAGAGTTTGCCCTGGAAAAGTTGTCCTGCCCGGCCAGTAGTGTGCCATCAGACTGGATGTTTAGTGCGGCAGGGCCATAGTCACCCCAAGGAGAACTCTTCTGTCCACGAAAAATGTGGAGAGACTGACCTTTGTGAAGATGAATCAGGCATGGATCAGCCAGGATTTCCAACCACCAATGCTTGATGCATGAGAGTAGATTGACCATGGTACCACACCATCATTTCACAAATATGGATAGGGCAAACAAATTTTTGGCACTGCTCCCCAGTTACAAACATTCCTCCGCATCAGACCTTTTTTCACCCCCCTTCGTCACTGGGTACTGGCATTGCCACCCAATGCACCACCTCTGTCACCGGGTCACTTTCAGGACTCCTGATGCTGCTGCTGCCACCTCCAGGCTGTCTCATTCAGCCACTATATGGTCTATTCTCATGCTTCAGCCACCTCCAGGCTGTGCCATTCATCCAATATATGGTTTACTAATGCTTCAGCCAGCTTCAGTCTGTGTCATTTAGCAACTACATGGTTTAGTGATGCTGCTGGGCCTAGGACATTACCTATATATGTTAATGGTAGCACTAGGTACCATACATCTTCAATGGAAATTTCAAAATTCATCTTTGAATTTGAGATTGTGAGGCCCTATTGTCTCCTCATCTGTTGCCAACTCCAGGCTGTGCCATTCAGACACGTTATGGTCTCCCCATGCTGCCACAAACTCCAGGCAGTCATTCAGCCACTATATGGTCTCCTCATACTGATGCCACCTCCGGGCTGTCTCATTAAGCCACTATATGGTCTCTTCTCATGCTTCAGACAACTCCAGGCTTTGCCATTCATCCATTATATGTGCTGCCATGTGACATGTGCCTCCTTGTTAAATTTGGTCTTTTGTACGCACATGCCGGGGCCCGGGACACTAATACTTGGGAATTAAAAGTTCAATTTCAAAATCCTCAATTTCAATTTCAAAATCTTACATTTCTATTTAAAATGATTACATTTCTATGGTCCCCTCATGCTTCTGCCAACTCCAGGCTGTTCCATTCAGACACTATATGGTCTCCCCCATGCTGCCACAAACTCCAGGCAGTCATTAAGCCACTATATGGTCTCGTCATACTGATGCCACCTCCAGGCTGTCTCGTTCAGCCACTATATGGTCTCCTCATGTGTAAGCGACCTCCAGGCTGTGCCATTCAGCCACTACATGGTCTCTTCATGTTGCCACAAACTACAGGCTTTGACATTCAGCCATGATATGGTCTCCTCATGCTTCAGCCACCTCCAAGCTGTGCCATTCAGCCACTATATGGTCTCCTCATGCTTCAGCCAACTCCAGGCTGCGCCATTCAGCCACTTTATGGTCTCCTCATGCTTCAGCCACCTCCAGGCTGCGCCATTCAGCCAATATATGGTCTCCTCATGCTTCAGCCAACTCCAGGCTGTGCCATTAAGCCACTATATGGTCTCCTCATGCTTCAGCCAAATCCAGGTTGTGCCATTTAGACATTATATGGTCTCCCCATGCTGCCACAAACTCGAGGCAGTCATTCACCCACTATAGGGTCTCATCATACTGATGACACCACCAGGCTGTCTCATTCAGCCACTATATGGTCTCCTCATGATTTAGCCACCTCCATGCTGTCTTATTCAGCCACTAGATGGTCTCTTCTCATGCTTCAGCCAACTCCAGGCTGTGCCATTCAGCCACTACATGGTCTCCTCATGCTTCAGCCACCTCCAGGCTGCGCCATTCAGCCAATATATGGTCTCCTCATGCTTCAGCCAACTCCAGGCTGTGCCATTAAGTCACTATATGGTTTCCTCATGCTTCAGCCAAATCCAGGTTGTGCCATTTATACACTATAGGGTCTCCCCATGCTGCCACAAATTCCAGGCAGTCATTCACCCACTATATGGTCTCATCATACTGATGACACCTCCAGGCTGTCTCATTCAGCCACTATATTGTCTCTTCTCATGCTTCAGCCAACTCCAGGCTGTGCCATTCAGCCACTATATGGTCTCCTCCTACTGATGCCACCTCCAGGCTCTGTCATTGTGCTGCCATGTGACATGTGACTCCTTGTTAGATTTGGTCCTTTGTACCCACATGCCAGGGCCTTGGGAGTTAAAAGTTCAATTTCAAAATCTTAAATTTAAAAATCATTAATTTCAATGGTCTCCTCATGCTTCTGCCAACTCCAGGCTGTGCCATTCAGACACTATATGGTTTACTGATGCCTCAGCCAGCTCCAGTCTGTGTCATTCAGCAACTACATGGTTTAGTGATGCTGCTGGGCCTAGGATATTACCTATATATGTTTATGGTAGCACTAGGTACCATACATCTTCAATGGAAATTTCAAAATTCTTTGCATTTGAGATTGTTTAGGCCCTATTGTCTCCTCATCTTCTGCCAACTCCAGGCTGTGCCATTCATCCACTTTATGGTCTCCCCATGCTGCCACAAACTCCAGGCAGTCATTAAGCCACTCTATGGTCTCCTCATACTGATGCCACCTCCAGGCTGTCTCATTCAGCCACTATATGGTCTCTTCTGATGCTTCAGACAACTCCAGGCTTTGCCATTCAGCCACTATATGGTCTCCTCATACTGATGCCACCTCCAGGCTCTTTTATTGTGCTGCCATGTGACATGTGACTACTTGTTAGATTTGGTCCTTTGTACCCACACGCCAGGGCCTTGGGAGTTAAAAGTTCAATTTCAAAATCTTAAATTTAAATATCATAAATTTCAATGGTCTCCTCATGCTTCTGCCAACTCCAGGCTGTGCCATTCAGACACTATATGGTCTCCTCATGCTTCAGCCAACTCCAGGCTGTGTCATTCAGGCAATATATGGTTTACTGCTGCTGCTGCTGTGCCTGGGTCTGGGGAAAAAAATGTTTTTATGGTAGCACTAGTTCCCCTAAATCTTCAATTTAAATATCCAAAATTCGTCTTTTATTCTAAAGGATTGTAAAGCCCTTGTGTCTACTCATGCTGCTGCCAACTCCAGGCTGTGCCATTCAGACACTATATGGTTTACTGATGTTGCTGGCTCTTTACCTAAAATGTTTTTATGGTAGCACTAGCTACCCTAAATTTTAAATTTAAATTTCAAAATTCATCTTTTAATCTTAGGGATTGTGAAGCCCTAGTGTCTACTCATGCTGCTGCCAGCTCCATGCTGTGTCATTCAGCCACTATATGGTCTCTCCATGCTGCTAACACCGCCACATTGTGTCATTAAGCCACTATTTGGTCTCCTCATGCTGCCAACACCTCCACACTGTGTCATTCAGCCACTATATGGTCTCCTCATGCTGCCAACACCTCCACGCTGTGTCATTCAGCCACTATATGTTCTCCTCATACTTATGCCACCTCCAGGCTCTGTCATTGTGCCGCTCTGCGGCAGTGATTCTAAAAGTGATGCCTGTAATCTGCATGTCATACTGAATAACAGTATTATTTCACTACCCAAGCACACTCCATATGTGTATTAGAACAGAGCAAAGTGTTCTACACCCCAGAAATAGCCATTTTTAATATAGATTTGCCGCAAATAAACTTGGATCTAACCACATTTTTTTAGAAAAATTTGGCGAATCAGCCGAATCTACTGCTAACAGTCATTAATACATGAAGGCTGTTGATGCCAGAAAAAATTTAGTAATCTCGTTCCATGGAATATTAAAACATTTTTGGTCCAGATGTTGTAACTTGAAGTTCCTAAATATATAATCTACAAAAGGATTCCCCATCTATCTTGAGCCAATCATAATATGAACAGCAACTTACTTGTCTACTTAATTATATATGTTCATAAAGATAAAGGGGAGATTCGTTAAAACTTGTGCAGATGAAAAATTGGCCAGTTGCCCATAGCAACTAATCAGATCACTTCTTTTATTTTTTAAAAGGCATCTAAAAAATTAAAGATGCGATCTGATTGGTCGCTATGGGCAACTGATCAACTTTTCCTCTGGACAGGTCTTGATGAATCTCCTCCAAAGTGTCTATAAGGTGTCAGTAAAATAGCTCAGTGGGGTGCACCATGCTGGCTTACAGTTTTCTTAGTATGCCCATGCAATTCGATCAGGCAGCTGCCCATCATCGTCTAAATGAACCACACATGGTGCTTACAACCTATGCTCCAATAACATTTTAAAATAAGATTGCAGAGTGGAGTGTTCTTTGTGGGTTTTGTTTCCCAATAATTTTTCCATTGTATTTACTAATGTTTCTCTACGTTTGCTTTTTTTTACCCATGCTCTGAGCTGTGGGGTTTTCCAGAGCTCAAATCCACCACATTTTCTGTGGAAACATCAGTAAACATGTTGGGATTTTTTGAAAAATGTTGGGAACACCCCCCTTTTCCCCATGGCCACGCCTCATTCCTGGAGGCCATGCCTATTTTTCGGGGTTACTAAGTAAAATGGAGAGTTAGTTGGGTATTTTGATTTTTTCACTCATATTCTGGTACAGACAAAATGTATGGTACAATGCGACACATTTTGGCACACAACCTGACAAAACAGGTCGAGTTTACAGTAGTAAATCAGGACCGTTGTATTTGATATTTTGAACAAAATTTGCAAGCTTGCAACTAGAGATGAGCGAACTTACAGTAAATTCGATGCATCACGAACTTCTCGGCTCGGCAGTTGATGTCTTTTCCTGCATAAATTAGTTCAGCTTTCAGGTGCTCCAGTGGGCTGGAAAAGGTGGATACAGTCCTAGGAGACTCTTTCTTAGGAATGTATCCACCTTTTCCAGCCCACCGGAGCACCTGAAGGCTGAACTAATTTACGCAGGATAAGTCATCAACTGCCGAGCAGAGAAGTTCGTGACGAATCAAATTTACTGTAAGTTCGCTCATCTCTACTTGCAACCCATGTCAAGGGTCCATATTGTTTTGTGAGTACCTGCACAAAAAATCACAAATAAGAGAACAGGTTCACATGTTACTGGCATTAAATATTAAAGGGGTTATACAGGAAAAAACATTTTTTTTATATATCAACTGGCTCCAGAAAGTTAAACAGATTTGTAAATTACTTCAATTAAAAAATCTTAATCGTTTCAGTACTTATGAGCTTCTGAAGTTAAGGTTGTTCTTTCTGTCTAAGTGCTCTCTGATGACACGTGTCTCGTGAACCGCCCAGTTTAGAAGAGGTTTGCTATGGGGATTTGCTTCTAAACTGGGTGATTCCTGAGACACGTGTCATCAGAGAGCACTTAGACAGAAAAGAACAACCTTAACTTCAGAAGCTCATAAGTACCGAAAGGATTAAGATTTTTTAATGGAAGTAATTTACAAATTTGTTTAATTTTCTGGAGCCAGTTGATATATATATATATATATTTTTTTTCCTGGATAACCCCTTTAAGTTCTTCATTATTAAGATTAAACATAGTAGGTGAATTCAAGCAAAAATGGTGCTATATTAAGTTGTATTCTTGTAAACATAGTGGCGTTTCCCAATACATGCATGGTTTCCCGAAGATTAGGTCTGATCACATAGTAACATGTAGCAATAACATAATCTACATTCTAAGAAAGGTCTAGTTTACTAAGGACTGGTCAAGATAGGGACAGTGGCCTAGTGTTACGCTGAGCGCTCCGGGCCCCTTGCTGGCCTCGGAGCGCTCACAGCGCGTGTCCCCAGGCAGTGCTCCGGCATCACAGCATGTGCATCCCTGCTCTCTTGGGCGCGCGTGCACCGGGACTCTTAGATCTAAAGGACCAGTGCACAGGTGATTGGTGCCTGGTCCAATGTGGTTCATTAAGGGTTAAGCTTTGTGAGAGGGAGTGCTGTTTGGACTTAATTAGGCCTCACCTGAGCACTGCCTGCTCCCACAAAGTACTGTCTCCTCCCACAGCCTCCTGCCGGATCTTTGTTGCCTTGTGCCTGAGAGAAAGCATTCCTTGTTCCTGTGTTACCCGGCCTGTTGCCGTTCCCGTTGCTACTGACTTCCGCCTGTGATCCTGAGCTGCCTGCCCTGGCCATTTGCTAGGTCTGACAACGCCTTTGCCTGATCCTCTTGTACCTTGCCTTATCTCAGCAGCCAGAGAGGTTGAGTCACTACTGGGTGGAACGACCTGGGGGTTACTTGCCACAGCAAGTCCATCCCGCTTTGCGGCGGGCTCTGGTGAAAACCAGTAACCCCTTAGACTCTGTTCCCCTGGTACGGCCCACGTCATCATCACTCTGGCACAGCGGATCCACCACCAGCCTCCGCTACCAGCTACCAGCCCGTATCCTGACAGTTAGATCCGGCCATGGATCCCGCTGAGGTGCCTTTGCCAAGTGTCGCTAACCTTACCACCATTGTGGCCCGGCAATCTCAGCAGATTGCTCTGCAAGGTCAACTGCTGAACCAGTTGTCAACCATGATGCAGCAACTTCTGACAGCCCAGCAGCCACCATCTCCACCGCCTGCTCCTATGCCACCCACTCAGCCTGCTGCGGTTTCCAGCTCCAGATACAGCCTTTCCATGCCGGACAAATTTGATGGAGACTCCAAGCAGTGCCGTGGGTTCCTGTCACAGTGTTCTCTTCACTTGGAGATGATGGCCGACCAGTTTCCTACTGAACGCGCCAAGGTGGCTTTTATAGTCAGTCTGCTTACCGGGAAGGCCCTGGCTTGGGCCACACCGCTTTAGGACCGCAACGATCCAGCCACTGCTACTGCCCAGTCCTTCTGCCAAGAATTCCGGAGTGTTTTTGAGGAACCAGCCCGGCATGCCTCAGCAGAGACTGCCTTGTTGACCGTGAATCAGGGAAATTCTTCAGTGGGCGAATACGCCATCCGTTTTCGCACTCTGGCCTTGGAACTGTCCTGGAATAATGAATCGCTCTGTGCCACGTTCAAGAAAGGTCTATCCAGTGACATAAAAGATGTTCTTGCCGCACGGGAAATGCCTTCTACCCTGAGTGACCTCATCCACTTGGCCACCAGGATTGATATGCGTTTCGCCGAGAGACGAGAGGAACTCCGTCAGGAGAAAGGAAATGTTTGTATGAGACGCAATCATCATTCGGCTCCTGTCTTCCTGCGTCCACTGCAACCCTCTACTGGGCCTCCTGCCAAGGAAGCAATGCTTGTGGATCGGTCACGCCTGACCCCTCAAGAAAGCAACCGCCGCAGAGACGAGAATCTGTGTCTCTACTGTGCCAGTACACAACATTTTTTAAAAGACTATCCTCTCCGTCTGCCTCATCCGGGAAACATGCACCTAGTTAACGTTGGAGAGGCGTTGCTAGCTGTGAACGCGACCTCTCCACGCCTTACAGTTTCTGTGCGAATCTGTGTCCCAGCCAAGACATCCTTTGTTGCTATTGCCTTTCTGGATTCCGGCTCTGCCAGCAACTTCATTGACGCCTCACTTATAAGCAAGTTTAATATTCCAGTGGTCCGTCTTGTCAAGTCCTACTACATTACCACTGTCAATGGTGAGAGACTGGATGCTACCGTTCTCCACCATACTGAACCCCTCCAGATGTCTGTCGGAGTACTTCATTCTGAGAAATTGGAGTTTCTTGTTCTTCCTCACTGTACTTCGGAGATTCTGCTAGGTCTGCCCTGGCTCCAGCGTCACAGTCCTGTCCTGGATTGGTCCTCCGGGGAGATCCGAAGTTGGGGGTCATCTTGTTTTGGCAAATGTCTCCTGCCAGTTTCTGCTAAACGTGCATCTTATACTCCACCTCCTCCATGCCTTCTGGAACCATATTTGGACTTTGCGGATGTCTTCTGTAAAAAGCAAGCAGAGACTTTGCCCCCGCATAGGCCTTATGATTGTCCTATAGACCTCATGCCTGGCACCACTCCACCTCGAGGAAGAATTTACCCTCTCTCTCCACCTGAGACTCAAGCCATGTCAGAGTATATTCAGGAGAACCTACAGAGGGGGTTCATCAGGAAGTCTTCCTCACCTGCTGGAGCAGGTTTCTTCTTTGTCTCTAAGAAAGACGGCTCTCTGCGACCCTGCATTGACTATCGTGGTCTAAACAAAATCACCATTAAGAACCGATATCCCCTTCCACTCATTTCAGAGCTCTTCGATCGACTTCGAGGTGCCACCAAATTGGATCTGAGAGGTGCCTATAATTTGGTCCAAATTCGAGAGGGAGACGAGTGGAAGACTGCCTTTAACACACTGGATGGTCACTTTGAGTATTTAGTCATGCCTTTGGCCTGTGTAATGCCCCGGCCATCTTTCAAGAATTTGTTAATGACTTTTTCAGAGACCTTCTCTACACTTGTGTGGTGGTATTTCTGGACGATATCCTCATTTATTCTCCTAACCTTGAGCAACACCGTACTCATGTTCGTCTGGTTCTGTCTCGTCTGAGAAGAAATCACCTTTATGCCAAGTTTGAGAAATGTCTCTTTGAACGATCTAGCCTGCCTTTTCTTAGTTACATGATCTCCGCACAAGGCCTACAGATGGACCCTTCTAAACTCTCAGCAGTTCTGGATTGGCCTCATCCCACAGGTCTACGGGCCATACAGAGGTTCCTGGGTTTTGCCAATTATTACCGGCAATTTATTCCACATTATTCCACCCTGGTGGCTCCAATCGTGGCTCTGACTAAGAAAGGGGCTAATCCTAAGTCATGGACTCCTCAGGCCGAAGAGGCTTTCCGCACCCTGAAGTCCGCCTTTGCTTCTGCACCTGTCCTCACCAGGCCGGATTCCTCGAAGCCCTTCTTCTTAGAGGTGGATGCCTCCTCTGTTGGAGCCAGAGCTGTACTAACCCAGAAGCCCTTAAAGGGGAGATCCGTCACCTGTGGGTTTTTCTTCAAAACCTTCTCGTCTGCTGAGAGAAACTACTCCATCGGAGACAGAGAACTTCTTGCTATCAAGTTGGCGCTGGAAGAATGGAGACATCTCCTAGAGGGGTCTGTTCACCCTGTGAACATATTTACGGACCAGAAGAATCTGTCCTATCTTCAGTCTGCTCAAAGACTTAATCCCCGCCAAGCCCGCTGGACTCTGTTTTTCGCCCCGTTTAATTTTCTTATTCATTTCAGACCAGCTGCCAAAAACATCCGGGCTGACGTTCTCTCTCGCACCTCAGATGTCACCGGAGAAGAAGTGTCACCTCAGCATATCATTCCTCCTTGATTGTTTCTGCTCCTGCAGATTTACGTCTTCTTCCTCTGGGCAAGACCTTTGTTCCACCTCGTCTTCGTCTTAGGGTACTCAAGTGGGGACATTCTTCATTGGTGGCAGGCCATCCAGGTCTTCGGAAAACCCTACAACTGATCTCCAGAAGGTACTGGTGGCCATCTTTGGAGAGGGATGTTAAGGATTTCATCCAGGCCTGTGCTGTGAGTGCCCGGGACACGACACCCCGCCAGAGACCGGCAGGCCTGCTTCAGCCCCTGCCAGTTCCAGAGACTCCATGGTCCCACATCGCCATGGACTTTGTCACCGATCTACCACCTTCTCATGGCAAAACTGTTATTTATGTGGTTGTGGACCGGTTTTCCAAGATGGCAGACTTTGTACCTATGTCTGCTCTTCCTTCTGCACCATTGCTGGCGAAACAATTTCTTTCTCACATTTTTTGTCTCCATGGTCTACCCACACACATTGTATCCGACAGAGGGGTACAGTTTGTGTCTAAGTTTTGGAGAGCCCTCTGTGGTCAACTGAAGATTAAATTAGACTTCTCTTCTTCCTACTACCCCCAGTCCAACGGTCAAGTAGAGCGCATTAATCAAATTTTGGGTGACTATCTCCGGCACTTTGTCTCCTCTCGTCAGGATGATTGGGTAGACTTGCTCCCGTGGGCTGAGTTCTCCTACAACCACAAAGAGTCCTCTGCTTCTAACAAGTCTACTTTTTTCACGGTGTATGGACGTCACCCTTTGCCGCCTCTTCCGTTGCCCACCTCCTCGGAAGTACCCGCTGTCGATAATCTTGTCCGGGATTTTGTATCCATCTGGCGCGAGATGTGCCAGTCTCTTCTTGCAGCCACCTCTCGCATGAAGACACAGGCCGATAAGAAACGTCGGGTTCCTCCAGTCTTTGCCCCAGGGGACAAAGTGTGACCAAGTTACAAATTAGGTCCCCAT
The DNA here is from genome assembly GCF_029499605.1 of Hyla sarda. Taxonomy (NCBI): domain Eukaryota; kingdom Metazoa; phylum Chordata; class Amphibia; order Anura; family Hylidae; genus Hyla; species Hyla sarda. The sequence continues at coordinate 81,339,668 of NC_079197.1, read as the reverse complement.
TACTTGGGCCCCTATAGAATCAAGAAGAAAATGAATCGCGTGGTCTATCAGCTCCATCTCCCTTCCTCCCTCAGAATACCTAATTCCTTTCATGTCTCCCTTCTGAAACCAGCAATCTTCAACCGTTTTTCCCCCAAGGACATTTCTCCCACTCCCGTGTCCAGAACTTCAGATGTGTTCTCCGTCAAGGAGATTTTGGCATCCAAAGTAGTTAGAGGGAGAAAATTCTTTCTGGTCGACTGGGATGGCTGCGGTCCTGAAGAGAGATCTTGGGAGCCGGAGGAGAACATCCTAGACCGTGGCTTCATCCTCAAGTTCTTGGGTACCAAAAAGAGGGGGGGACCAAAAGGGGGTACTGTTACGCTGAGCGCTCCGGGCCCCCTGCTGGCCTCGGAGCGCTCACAGCGTGTGTCCCCAGGCAGCGCTCTGGCGTAACAGCGTGTGCATCCCCGCTGTCTAGGGTGCACGTGCACTGGGACTCTAAGATCTAAAGGACCAGTGCACAGGTGATTGGTGCCTGGTCCAATGTGGTTCATTAAGGGTTAAGCTTTGTGAGAGGGAGTGCTGTTTGGACTTAATTAGGCCTCACCTGTGCACTGCCTATAAGTACTGTCTCCTCCCACAGCCTCCTGCCGGATCTTTGTTGCCTTGTGCCTGAGAGAAAGCATTCCTTGTTCCTGTGTTACCCGGCCTGTTGCCGTTCCCGTTGCTACTGACTTCCGCCTGTGATCCTGAGCCGCCTGCCCTGACCATTTGCTACGTCTGACTACGCCTTTGCCTGATCCTCTTGTACCTTGCCTTATCTCAGCAGCCAGAGAGGTTGAGTCGCTACTGGGTGGAACGACCTGGGGGTTACTTGCCGCAGCAAGTCCATCCCACTTTGCGGCAGGCTCTGGTGAAAACCAGTAACTCCTTAGACTCCGTTCCCCTGGTACGGCCCACATCATCACCTCTCTGGCACAGCGGATCCACCACCAGCCTCCGCTACCATCTACCAGCCCGGATCCTGACACCTAGTTCATAAAAAGTCTTCCAGCACAAAGGTAGAGTTGTGCAAGAGAGTATATGAAACATACTTACCTGCCCAGAATCAGGCAGCAATATCTCTTTCGTCGATTCTGCAGCGAAAACTATGCATTCCATTTTTTTTTTTTTTTAGAAATTTCAGATTTAAACAAACATCTGCTATCACAGGTGCCTGTGATTGATACTACCAGTTCTTCACAGGCTTTGTTTCTTTTGTTTGTTGCTACTTTATGTTGAACCCTGCCTTATTTCCTGCTTTCTAGCTTTTGTTTCCGACATTCCCTCATGACTCTGGGTCCGGTGCTGGCATCTAACTCTGGTATAGTTACAGACTTTGTCCCTGATGTTACCTCCTGGCTCTGACCTTGGCGCTGGCTACTGATCTGGTGCATCAAATCTGCGCAGAATACTGTACATGACTAGCAGTAAGTTATCCAGACCCAAATTAGGCAAGTCAAGAGTAAAACTTATTTTTTAACATCAGTAGTTGGGGAGAAACATCAGTCAATGCAATGTTTTACTGTTTGAAACTGTTTGTAAGACTGAGCCTCTGTGAAGACAGAAGATGCAAGCATCAAGCATCTTAACATGTTAAGTTATTTTCAGTTAGCCCCCAAATCCTGATCTTTATTAAACATCTGAGGTGAAGTTACTTTACATCACCAACCTTGGACAGTATAGCCAGGTGTACTCTATACCATTAAAGTGTACCTGTTCCTTTAAAAATACAAACATTTTTTTATATGTCCTAGAAAACGCGCCTATCAAGCCCTTCTTCCAACTTATAAAAATTTTTTTTATGACAGTGTCCATTTAACCTCTTAAGGACACTATGGCCTTGAGGACACAGGACATTTCCATTTTTGCGTTTTCTATTTTTCCTCCTTGCCTTCTAAGAGCTATAACTTTTTTTTATTTTTCCACCTACAGACCCATATGAGGGTTTGTTTTTTTGTGTGACCAATTTTACTTTGTAAAGATACCTTTTTTTTTCCATAAAATGTGAGGCAAAACAAAATAAACAAAAAAATAGTATTTCTGAGTGAATATTGAAGAGAAAAAATTTCATTTAGTTTTTACGTAGTGCACCTTACGGTAAAAATTATATATTATCTTTATTCTGTAGGTCAATGCGATTAAAACGATCTCCAATTTATATTCATTTTCTATTATTGTACTACTTTAATAAGAAGTTGAACTTTTTTGAAAAAAATTTGTATATTTAAAATCCTTCTCTTCTGACCCCTATAACTTTTTTATTTTTCCATATACAGGAAAGTATGAGGGCTAATTTTTGGAGCCGTTATCTGTAGTTTTTATCAGTACTGTTCTTGTTTTGATGTTTTTTTATTGCTTTTTATTTTAAAAAAATCCTGATATTTCTGATATATAATGTGATTTAAAAAAGCTTTATTTTTGGACTTTGGCATTTTTTTATACTTATCCTGTTCATGATACGAAATCAATAAAGGAGAACTCCAGTGGAAACAAGCAGAAAACAAATCTTTTCAAATCAACTGGTGCCCAAAAGTTAAACAGATTTGTAAATGACTTCTATTAAAAAATCTTGATCCTTCCAGTACTTATAAGCTGATAAATAAAACAGAGAAATTTGTGAAGTTCTTTCCAGCCTGACAACAGTGCTCTCTGCTGACACCTCTGTACGTGTCAGGAACTGTCCAGATTAGAATAATATCCCCATAGAAAACCTCTTCTGCTCTGGACAGTTCCTGACACAGACAGAGGTATCAGCAAAGAGCACTGTTGTCAGGCTGGAAAGAACTTCACAAATTTCTCTGTAGTATATCTATAGTATGCAGCAGCTGATAAGTACTAGAAGGGTTAAGATTTTTAAATAGAAGGAATTTACAAATTTGTTAATTTCTTGCACCAGTTAATTTGAAAACATTTTTTTCCACCGGAGTTCCCCTTTAACATAATATTTTAATAGATCGGACATTTCCGTGTGAAGATGCCAAGTATGTTGATTTATGCTTATTTATTTTACTATTTTTTAAATGGGAAAATAGGGGAATAGTCCCACAGGGGACTATTTACTGCAATCTTTAGATTGCAGACACTGATCAGTGCTATGCATAGGCAGTGGTCAATATTGAACATGGCATCTGAGGGGTTAATGGCAGACATCAACGCAATCACTGATGTCTTGCTTCATAGTCGCGGCAGGACGTACATTGTGCCTAGGTGTGCCAAGTTCCAAATGCCAGGGCATGCGACAAGTCCCAAATGCCAGGGCGTACCTGTACGACCTGCATCCTCTAGGGGTTAAATCTAATAGGCCTAAAAAAATCTGAGGCCTAAATGACAAAGAAACAGTGTGTCAAACAATTGTGAAAGGGAACAGACTCACCTTCCAGACCTGTGACCTCCTAACAAAGGCTCCCTCCTAACACAGTAGCAACAGTTACCAATAGTTGCCAAACAGAGGAAATGTGTAAATATGTTTTTATAACTATATTTGCCCATTCCTTAAGGGGATACAAATAATTTTTGTTTGTAAGTGCATAATTTCAAGTGATGACAATCATATTCAATGCCTGAGTATGTAATGCTGAATAGTGAATAGGATGGCAACCCAATACTTGGATACTATAGCAATCAGTGATGATATTAGTTACCATTAAAGCTTATGACATGCAATCAAAACCTGCCCTTTCCCTCCTTTGTTTTCGGTGGAACACAAACAGAACATGACATAATGCCAGGGGTGCTCAAATATTTAGTTTCCAAATGTGTCATACCACTTCAGAGCAGGTTGGGGAATTGCTGGGCATATGTATTAATCTTGGAATTTTAATAGAATTACGCACTTTTGAAACACATGTTGAGTTGGTGTTAAGGTACCCAGTGCCAATTCTTTAGAAGTGTCTCTACTTTAGCCAAAACTAGCTATCAGAATAAGGTTAGAAGAAAATCAGGTTAAACATTCACACTGCTTGGTAGACATTGCCAGCAAACATTTACAGCAAATAAAGGACACGCTAGTATGTTTCTAAAATTCTTACAACTGCTTAAAATTTGGAAGGATTGTCTATAATCGCCTTAAATAATAACTAGAGAAAAGGATTTGCTGTAAATCAGATTCAAATTGGACAGCCAATTCAGATTTGTTAAAGCATTTGACCTAGCTAGTGAAAGGATTTATTTGACTGCGCTACAGGGGCTGTAAAGTTAGTGTAGTTCAGGCATTCTCAGGATGCAGTGCGGCCGAGACACTACTTTACTAGTCAGATGATGGCATGGAGCCTATTCTGTTTCAATGAGTGTAGCAACCACAAGGAATTTGCAACAGTTGCAAGCACCCTGGTTAGAAAACACTGGTCTTTTGCATGGAATTCAGCTCGTTTGTGGTTCAATGGGTGGGGTGGCTGATGGGAGGGAGGGAGGGAGAAACGTGGAATTATGGCATTTGTAGTAAAAGAGAAAACTCCATCAGGAAATACCCAATTCATAAAAAGATAGCGACAGTTTTATGGACACAACTCAGGTGCAACGGCTTCAAGCAGAACCCCTTTTATTAACCAAGATGCAATGCTTTTCACTGTGTAGGCACAGCTTCCTTAGGAGGGCATGCCTGTGTCCATGAGTTGTGTCCATCCGGTCAGCGCCGCTGAAATCCTGATCCTTCTGAAGTCTGGCTATATACTTTACGTTACACCAGGAGGGCTACAGACTGGAAACCTGTTATTTTCACTAAACGCTTTCCATTGTTGTGTATGCAGGTAACCTACTCCCCTCCCCCTCTTTTCACCATAGTACAGGTGATACTCCACATGGAGTGCCTCTGTTTCTCGTTTTAGATAGCCACAGCTTCATGGTAATCTCACAACAACTTCCTAAGCATGCCCATTACTGTCTGGCAGGTAAGTGCTAAAATCACCTTATGGTCGAAAACCCCTTTAAGTGGCTGTGGAGAGCATTGCCGCCTACTTCCTTTGGCCAGACAATAAGCATTGATGTATGGTGCTAGGATGCCCTGTATGTCTATGTCTCTGGACCAGATGCAAGACACACAGCTCAGCAACTGTATTGAGAGTAAGTGGCAATACAAAGCATTTACCTCCTTTTCGCATTACTGTATACTGCAGAGGAGCAGAGACTGTCATTTTGGCTCCAATTTCTGCTATCCTACATAGTTTATATGACCCCTATGCTAGTGGGCCATGAAATCTGCATACTAAGCAGCAAGATATACTGCTCATGGAGCATCTGGCCCAGTAAATGTGAGCAAGCAGCAATGCATACCGGGTGGTGGTCTACGCCTGCACCCAATACATGTAATCAGAGCAGCAGGCATACAATGTATGCCTTCTTGCTCAGTAAGTACAGGAACAGGAATTTCCATCTTGTAGATGAGAAAACAGATGGACATAATTGTTAGAGAAACATGCACAATACTGGCCCAGATTTATCAATCTGCATGAAACCAAAGCTTTTTAGTTTTGCCCATGACTAGGGATGAGAGAATCAAATCTGACAAATCTGAATTAATTACGAATATCAGGGAAATTTAGATTCATAACGGATGCACATATTGTCGAAATTCGATCGCGCAAATCGCTTCATTAAACTCCATTTAGAGCGGTCCAGGCTCCAGGGCATCTAAAATGTGAGGACATGGGGCAAGGAATCCTGGGAAGGCGGGAACAAGGGTAGGCGGGATGACCCTGAGTCCCAAGCAGCCTATCAGCAGCCAGTCACCCCTCTGATGTCACAGCCCTATTGAATTGGCACCCATATTGCGGCCAGTTACTTCAGCCTTTCATTGCAGAGTGATAGATAGGGACAGACAGTGCTGTGTGTTGGGCAGAAAAGCTTTTTTCCAACAGCGATTCACCTCCTACTCATATCAGCATTCTGTTGCACAGAGGGACAGAGAGCAGTGTGTGTTGCATAGAAAAGCATTCTTACTGCAGCGATTCACCTCCCAGTCACTACAGCTTTTAGAGATGAGATAATTTTTGAAAAATTCGATTCGGCAGATTCTTCAAATTTTTCCCTAAAAATGTGTTTTGTTCCGAATTTATTTGCGGCAAATTTCTATTAAAGACAGCTATTTCTGGCCTACAGAGAGCCTCAATAGGGGTGTAGAACACTTTGCCTTGCTGCAACATGCATAGGGTGTGTGCTGGGTTAGTGAAATAATACTGTTATTCAGTATAACATACAGATTCTTTTGGAAATGTCATTCATGCCGTGAGAAGGTAGTGACAAGAGTTACCTTCCATTCTGAACTTCTTACCTAGCTTTTATGGATCAAAATTATTTATTTAAAGGGGTACTCTGGTGAAAAACTTATTTTTTTTTTTAATCAACTGGTGCCAGAAAGTTAAACAGATTTGTAAATTACCTAAAACCACTGGAGGAGGAGAGAGCACACCGTGCAGCTGAACATGCAGATATACGCTACCGCTGGTGTACACTGGCAGCCTCCGGACCCGATAAGTTACAAAGCAGCACCTGCGGGGTGCACACACTAGATAAAGTATCTAACAATACAATGAAAAAGAGGTAGAGTGCACTCACCGTGGGTAAACAGCTGCAGGCCCAAGGTCCGGGATCACCACGGCATAGACGGAGACGGTAAGGGGCGCTCAGAGGCTACGCCGGCTGTTTCGGACGTAGGAACGTCCTTCTTCCGGCCTCGAAGAAGGCCGGAAGAAGGATGTTCCTACGTCCGAAACAGCCAGCGTAGCCTCTGAGCGCCCCTTACCGTCTCCGTCTATGCCGTGGTGATCCCGGACCTTGGGCCTGCAGCTGTTTACCCGCGGTGAGTGCACGCTACCTCTTTTTCATTGTAAAGATTTGTAAATTACTTCTATTAAAAAATCTTAATCCTTCCTGTACTTATTAGCTGCTGAATACTACAGTAGAAATTATTTTCTTTTTGAAACACAGAGCTGTCTGCTGACATCATGAGCACAGTGCTCTCTGCTGACATCTCTGTCCTTTTTAGGAACTGACCAGAGTAAAAGGAAATATCCATAGCAAACATATGCTGTTCTGGACAGTTTCTTAAATGGACAGAGATGTGTTTCAAAAAGAAAATAATTTCCGCTGTAGTATTCAGCAGCTAATAAGTACAGGAAGGATTAAGATTTTTTAATAGAAGTAATTTACAAATCTGTTTAACTTTCTAGCACCAGTTGATTTAAAAAAGTTTTTCATCGGAGTACCCCTTTAAATTCTATAAAATTTTATTACAAAATTTACAAGTCACTTTTCATAAATTGCAACAGTCCGTTCCATAAACCTGAGTGAGAGGAATTCTGAGATTAATGCCACCAGTTGGTTTCATAACAATTTTAGCCACATTTGTAATTTTCATCTACTTAAAAATCTTAACACTTCCACCACTGGGAGCTTGAATAACCGCAGATGCATGCACCAGACTTGCCCTTCAATGGGTCTTCAAAAAAGGATTTAAAAAAATGTAAACAAATGTAAATTAAATTAAATAAAAATGTAATTAAAAAAATTTCTTTAATCTCTTCAATTGTGACGGCATATTGTCTACCGACCCTGCTGCCACATCCAGATGCTCTGTGGCAGTGATTCTAATAGTGAGGCCTGTAATCTGCTTGTGACTTGTAAATTTTTAAGTAATATTTAATATAATTATTAACCTACAACCAACACTGTATTAAATAAGATTCTATATACCACTTGATTAATCATGTGCAAAACTTTATTATTTTCAATTATCAACAGACGAGACCCATCCCCTAATAACAACCCACCCTTAAAACACAATAACCCACAAAAAAGGCAGGGGACAGCCTAACTACAATGGTCCTAGCAGTAGCATGTACTATTACATCATATTATCAAACAATTATAACATCGCAGGTATTACCTGAAGTAGTCATGCTGGAATCAGGAAGGCTGCTCCCCACCACCGCCTCGACACGTGTTTCGCTGTCTTCTTCAGGAGGTGGAGAATGCAGCGTTCACATCCTATTTATATCCCCCATGCTTGTTTTTACAGCGCGTGCGCACAGACCAGACGCCGCTGGAGATCCCGGAAGGCGTCACAGGGGTGCGTACGTCACATCCGGTGACGTGCATCCCTATACTCACAGCCATCCGGGATCCCCAAGCAGCGCCAGAACCGCACGCACACGCACAAGCATGGGGATATCATCCTTCTCCTTACCAGTCAAGGGAGGATAAGGAATGGTGCACGCGCAATATCTCCGCAGTATCTAATACCGCAAGGTGCGCACGCGCACCGATCTCCATCCATTCCCCATAATGAACAAATGAAGGTAATGACCATTTTTACAATTATAAATCAATTCATATTAATTGTAGCACATAAAATACAAAATCACATAATAAAGGGAACCCATAATTCTTTTTACATCAGAATACAAGCATATAACAATTAATCTTAATAACCCATTGGACATTCATATATCACGTTATCTAAAAATATTGTGTAGTTTCATAAGTCATGATTATATCTAATCCCTATCTCCTAACCTCAATATGTAGGGGAATTCCATGTACATTCTCTTCCCGTTCATATATCCTCTTATCCCCAACCCTAACCTACCCCCAAGAACCTACATCATAAAATACCCATAACCTAATGATAATTAATAATATTTACTAGTACTAAATCATATTAGATATAATTAGTTAATTCATATGTGTACCCAATCATATATAACCATATAATAGCATTATTTACATCTCATAAATAATGTGTGCCAATACCCTTCCCACCCCCACTCCCCCTCCCCCCCCAAAAAAAAAACCATGTGTAACTAAATAAAGTGCTAGGTGGTCTTATGGACCACTAATCTAAAAGATGGTCAAAAAAGACCAATAAAGTGCCACTGCATATATCCCCCCCACACACACCCCACACACACACCCACCCACGCACTCACACCCACCCCCCTCCCCCTTTGCCCCCACCCACAGTCTCACACCACCCCATAAATACTAAACACTCACCCACTAAAACCTCCTATATCCCAGTGCCCTAACCATACCCAACACCCCCATCTCTATTAGCACACATAACCCCCAACATACATACACATACAATTAGAGGTTAGGATGACAGTCCATAAAACTACGATATAGCTTGAAATCCAAAAGTTCTTAGTTATTTCTTGAATGCAGTCCTCTTGCTATTTACTTTATATTCTTCCTCTTAGAATCCCATCATCCATGGTCACATCAATATCCATCATAGAAATCAAGGAGGTCTTTACCAAGGACAACTGCAACAGAGTGAGTATAATTAAAATAAAAAATAAAACCTTACAAATATGAAGAAAAACTCAGATATTCATTTAAGCCTTTGGGGGCCATGGTGACCAATTCCACTATCCATCTCGTCTCTTTTCTGAGGAGAGCGTTCATCATATCCCCTCCTTTATTCCCCATATAGACTCTGTCTATACCCCTAACCTTTAGGAGTCTCCAATTCGACCGGTGAGCCTCCCTGAAATGTCTTGCTATGGGCTTTCCTCTCATGCCTGGTTGATCGCACCATTCCTTACGTGCAGCCCTTTTGATATTGCGGATGTGCTCCATCACACGCCGTTTCAATTCATGAGTAGTGATACCAATATAGGTCTTATTACATGGACACTGCACGTGATAGACCACACCCGTGGTCATACAATTGATTGTATGTATGATCCTATATTTCTTAGTACCATTCCAGTTTGTAAATTCAGTACTCCTGTCCATGGCTGCACAAGCTCCACACCCTCCACAGGGCTTGCTTCCCCATGGTGGGCCCCTCGTTCAAATGTCCTCTGTCTTGGGGGTACGTAATGGCTTCTCACTAGGCGGTCCCTCAGATTGAGAGACTTTCTAGGTGTCATTAGTGGGGTAGGGGGCAATATACGCCTCAGCTTCTCATCAGTCATGAGAATCTGCCAATGTGTTGTCAATATAGATCTCATTTTGCTCCATTGTTTATTGTACTGTGATATAAACCTAGTTACATCTTTCCCATCATCCTTTTTACCTTCTTTGCCCATCATGAGCGTTCGTCTGTCCATCGTTCTCACTTTTGTGTAGTCCCGCACTAAATCCATTCTCCTATACCCTCTGTCACTGAACCTGCCAATCATGTCACAAGCCTGTTTATCGTATAGTCCGTCATTTGAGCAAATACGGCTGGCACGTATAAACTGACCCCTTGCTATAGCTTTTATAATATGAGGAGGGTGAGATGAATCTGCACCCAGATAACTATTAACAGACGTAGTTTTCCTGTGTATATCTGTAGTTACCCATCCTTCACTATCATCCATTATTTTAACATCAAGAAAGTAAATCTCGGTCCGACTGTATTTGCCCGTCAATCTAACGTTCACATCATTGTTTTGTAAGTGATCCAAGAATCGCTCCAATTCTTCTATGGGGCCTTGCCGTATACAAATCACATCGTCGATAAATCGGTGCCATAATAGCACGATCCATCCCAAGGGTGATCACCCTCCTGTATCGCATTCTGCTCCCAGAATCCCATAAAGAGATTTGCATATGGGGGCGCACAAGGCGCCCCCATAGCAGTACCACTCACCTGCAGGTAGAACTTGTCACGAAACACCAAAAAATTATGCCTCAAGACAAATTCCAATAATTCCAAAATCAGATTGACAAGGTCAGGTGTCAGGTTACTTGTTCCCAAAAAGAACCTACAAGCACGTAATCCATCCTCATGGGCAATCGAGGTATAGAGTGATTCAACGTCACTGATCAAAATGACCATATCCTGTTCTAATCTCATACCATCAAAGCACTTAAGGACATCCGTTGAATCACGTAAGTAAGAGGGTAAAGTCTCTACCAAAGGTTTCAAATAAAAGTCTATAAATTGGCACACTACATCGCACATCCCCCCGATCACCCGGAATTTTTGGGCGACCCGGGGGACATGCGAGGCTCTTGTGCACTTTCGGTAACATGTACAGGGTTGGCACTTTAGGATAAGTCACCACCAACCCTTCCAATGTCCTCTTAGATATTATACCTTCCTCAAACGCTCTTCTCAAAATAGCCTCAAGTTCACTTTTGAACGGTTCCATGGGGTTACGAGGTAGGTTTTATTGTATTGTGTTTATTGAGGTAGTGTGCCAATTTATAGACTTTTATTTGAAATCTTTGGTAGAGACTTTAGCCTCTTACTTACGTGATTCAACGGATGTCCTTAAGTCCTTTGATGGTATGAGATTAGAACAGGATATGGTCATTTTGACCAGTGACGTTGAATCACTCTATACCTCAATTGCCCATGAGGATGGATTACGTGCTTGTAGGTTATTTTTGGGAACAAGTAACCTGACAGCTGACCTTGTCAATCTAATTTTAGAATTATTGGAATTTGTCTTGAGGCATAATTTTTTTTGTTTCGTGACAAGTTCTACCTGCAGGTGAGTGGTACTGCTATGAGGGCGTCTTGTGCGCCCCCATATGCAAATCTCTTTATGGAATTCTGGGAGCGGAATGCGATACAGGAGGGTGATCACCCTTGGGATGGATCGGTGCTATTAAGGTGCCGATTCATCCACGATGTGATTTGTATATGGCAAGGCCCCATAGAAGAATTGGAGCGATTCTTGGATCACTTAAAAAACAATGATGTGAACGTTAGATTGACGAGCAAATACAGTTCGACCGAGATTGACTTTCTTGATGTTAAAATAATGGTTGATAGTGAAGGATGGGTAACTACAGATATACACAGGAAAACTACATCTGTTAATAGTTATCTGGGTGCAGATTCATCTCACCCTCCTCATATTGTAAAAGCTATACCAAGGGGTCAGTTTATACGTGCCCGCCGTATTTGCTCAAATGACGGACTATACGAAAAAACAGGCTGGTGACATGATTGGCAGGTTCAGTGACAGAGGGTATAGGAGAACGGATTTAGTGCGGAACTACACAAAAGTGAGAACGATGGACAGACGAACGCTCATGATGGGCAAAGAAGGTAAAAAGAATGATGGGAAAGGTGTAACTAGGCTTATATCACAATACAATAAACAATGGAGCAAAATGAGATCTATATTGACAACACATTGGCAGATTCTCATGACTGATGAGAAGCTGAGGCGTATATTGCCCCTACCCCACTAATGACACCTAGAAGGTCTCCCAATCTGAGGGACCTTCTAGTTAGAAGCCATTACGTACCCCCAAGACAGAGGACATTTGAACGAAGGGCCCACCATGGGGAAGCAAGCCCTGTGAAGGGTGTGGAGCTTGTGCAGCCATGGACAGGAGTACTGAATTTACAAACTGGAATGGTACTAAGAAATATAGGATCGTACATACGATCAATTGTATGACCACGGGTGTGGTCTATCACGCGCAGTGTCCATGTAATTAGACATATATTGGTATCACTACTCGTGAATTGAAACTGCGTGTGATGAAGCACATCCGCGATATCAAAAGGGCTGCATGTAAGGAATGGTGCAATCAACCAGGTATGAGAGGAAAGCCCATAGCAAGACATTTCAGGGAGGCTCACCGGTCGAACTGGAGACTTCTAAAGGTTAGGGGTATAGACAGGGTCTATATGGGAAATAGAGGAGGGGATATGATGAACGCTCTCCTCAGAAAAGAGACGAGATGGTTAGTGGAATTGGACACCATGGCCCCCAAATGCTTAAATGAATATCTGAGTTTTTCTTCATATTTGTAAGGTTTTATTTTTTATTTTAATTATACTCAATCTGTTGCAGTTGTCCTTGGTAAAGACCTCCTTGATTTCTATGATGGATATTGATGTGACCATGGATGATGGGATCCTAAGAGGAAGAATATAAAGTAAATAGCAAGAGGACTGCATTCAAGAAATAACTAAGAACTTTTGGATTTCAAGCTATATTGTAGTTTTATGGACTGTCATCCTAACCTCTAATTGTATGTGTATGTATGTTGGGGGTTATGTGTGCTAATAGAGATGGGGGTGGTGGGTATAGTTAGGGCACTGGGATATAGAAAGGTTTTAGTGGGTGAGTGTTTAGTATGTATGGGGTGGTGTGAGACTGAGGGTGGGGGACAAAGGGGTAGGGGGGTAGGTGTGAGTGCGTGGGTGTGTGTGGGGTGTGTGTGTGGGGTGTTACCCCGAGCGCTCCGGGTCCCTGCTCCTCCCTGGAGCGCTCGCGGCGTTCCTCTCTCTGCAGCGCCCCGGTTAGACCCGCTGACCGGGAGCGCTGCACTGACTCTGCCGGCGGGGATGCGATTCACATAGCGGGACGCGCCCGCTCGCGAATCGCATCCCAAGTCACTCACCTGTCCCGGCCCCCGGCTGTCACGTCCTGGCGCGCGCGGCTCCGCTCCTTAGGGCGCGCGCGCGCCAGCTCTCTAGATTTAAAGGGCCAGTGCACCAGTGATTGGTGCCTGGCCCAATCAGCCTAATTAGCTTCCACCTGCTCCCTGTCTATATTACCTCACTTCCCCTGCACTTCCTGGCCGGATCTTGTTGCCCTTGTGCCAGTGAAAGCCTTTCCTTGTGTGTTCCTAGCCTGTGTTCCAGACCTCCTGCCGTTGCCCCTGACTATGATCCTTGCTGCCTGCCCTGACCTTCTGCTACATCCGACCTTGCTCTTGCCTTATCCCTTGTACCATGCCTATCTCAGCAGTCAGAGAGGTTGAGCCGTTGCCGGTGGATACGAACTGGTTGCTACCGCCGCTGCAAGACCATCCCGCTTTGCGGCGGGCTCTGGTGAATACCAGTAGCAACTTAGAACCGGTCCGCCGGCACGGTCCACGCCAATCCCTCTCTGTCACAGACGATCCACGTCCTGCCTGCCGAATCCTAACATGGGGGATATATGCACTGGCACTTTATTGGTCTTTTTTGACCATCTTTTAGATTAGTGGTCCATAAGACCACCTAGCACTTTATTTAGTTACACATGGGTTTTTTGGGGGAGGGGGAGTGGGGGTGTGAAGGGTATTTGTAGCGGAGAGCTGCTATCACAGCTATTCTCCACTTATGATCCCAGGGAAGCTCAGGAACAAGGCAATTGTAAATCCACAAGCAGAGTTTCCAGCAGGCAAAGTAATACAGCAATATCCCAACAGCACTCCCAATAACTGGACGACACACAGTTTCAGGAGCAGAACTCACAATCTTTATTCCAGGGTGCCTTATAAAGCATGCTCCCATGCAAGGGAGGGATTCACATCAATTAGGACAGTAAGCAATACTGTAACTGTTACCTCCCACACATCTCCTCCCCTCAGAGTGACTCATAATCCCCTTAACTGTACTGTAGGTTTGCCCCAAATCTGGATGTACCCCTAAACTAGTATATAGCATCAATATCAGGGTACCGCCAGGTAGCCCTGATCTGGGTGAATAATATATCCAAAATTCACCCAGATCGGACCAGGGGTTCGGTAGTTAGGTGGAGGTTGAAGTTTCACCGACCGCACACGAGGTGGTATCCGAAAAGGGTTCCATGCGTTTGGGCCCTGCGGTCGGTCTCCGTTCGGCAGTTAAAACATACAATAATCTTAGCCATTCACACTTAAATTCACCTGGATTATGGTTCCCTCGTTCGGTACTTTGTTTCTACCGAATGGGGACTCGTTAGGTAGTTACGGAGTTCTGGAGGTCTCAACGGTGTTCGGTTGCTTGAGTGTCCGATTTGAGTTCCAGACCCTCGACGACCAAACACTGCTGAAACTTTGATGCGTAAGATGGCCGCCGCACGTGGTTCGTATACCGAACAGCGGACACCCAGGCATCAGTAATTACAATTTAAGTTGCAGTTTTGTTTATGAGAAGTGTGAACGCCTAACGAGGTGCACACTCTCACTGGGGTGGTCCCATGGTTCGGTAGTTTCCTTCCCATGAAACTACTGAACCCACATACGAAGAGCATACAGAAACACATGAACACAATACACGAATACAGTCAAATATTCAGGTTATGGGACAGGCTGAACCTATTCTGCTACAGTATTGGCACACATTATTTATTAGATGTAAATAATGCTATTATATGGT
The DNA here is from genome assembly GCF_029499605.1 of Hyla sarda. Lineage (NCBI taxonomy): Eukaryota > Metazoa > Chordata > Amphibia > Anura > Hylidae > Hyla > Hyla sarda. The sequence goes on along the minus strand of NC_079197.1, from coordinate 81,324,616 downwards.
TATATATGATTGGGTACACATATGAATTAACTAATTATATCTAATAGGATTTAGTACTAGTAAATATTATTAATTATGGGTTATGGGTATTATATGATGTAGGTTCTTGGGGGTAGGTTAGGGTTGGGGATAAGAGGATATATGAACGGGAAGAGAATGTACATGGAATTCCCCTACATATTGAGGTTAGGTGATAGGGATTAGATAGAATCATGACTTATGAGACTACGCGATACTTTTAGATAACGTGATATATGAATGTCCAATGGGTTATTAAGATTAATTGTTATATGCTTGTATTCTGATGTAAAAAGAATTATGGGTTCCCTTTATTATGTGATTTTGTATTTTATGTGCTACAATTAATATGAATTGATTTATAATTGTAAAAATGGTCATTACCTTCATTTGTTCATTATGGGGAATGGATTGGGATTGGTGCGCGTGCGCACCTTGCGGTATTAGATACTGCGGGGATTGTGCGCGTGCGCCGTTCCTTATCCTCCCTTGACTGGTAAGGAGAAGGAGGATATCCCTGTGCTTGTGTGCATGTGCGCTGTTCGGGTGCTGCTTGGGGATCCCGGATGGCTGTCAGTATAGGGATGCACGTCACCTGATGTAACGTACGCACCCCTGTGACGCCTTCCGGGATTTCCGGCGGCGTCTGGCCCATGTGCACGCGCCGCAATAAGCATGGGGGATATAAATAGGATGTGAACGCTGCATTCCCCACCTCCTGAAGAGGACAGCAAAACACGTGTCGAGGCGGTGGTGGGGGAGCAGCCATATCTGCGATGTTATAATTGTTTAATTATATGATGTAATTGTACATGCTACTGCTAGGACCATTGTAGTTAGGCTGTTCCCTGCCTTTTTTGTGGGTTATTGTGTTTTAAGGGTGGGTTGTTTTTAGTGGGTGAGTCTCATCTGTTGATACTTGAAAATAATAAAGTTTTGCACATGATTAATAAAGTAGTATATAGAATCTTATTTAATACAGTGTTGGTTGTAGGTTAATAAGTTTGTCAGTATCTAACACTGAAGGGTAGAGACTGTGCTGATAGTGTTGTAGGTTAATAATATTTAATATAATTTAAACAAATAATTGCTCTACAACACACGACTGTTGACTGGGGGTGTCAGATGTTACTTGGGATGAAGTGGATGACCGAGTTAACTAATTAATGACTAGTGATGAGCGGCATTGCCCATATTCGAATTTGCTATATTTCGTGAATATATAGACAAATATTTGTCCTATATTCACGAATTTCGCGTATTCGTTATATTCGCATATTTGCATATGTGAATATTCGCATATTCGAGGAAGAAAACAGTGAGGGGGAGGGCAACTTTACTATTGGTTGCTAGGGATGTTGTTGATAACCTCTGACAAGTGTATTTGCATCATTCTAATTGGCCCACAAGTGTAATGAAGGAAATATGTGCATATGCAGGAAAAAAGCGAATATTCAAAATTTCGAATATATAGCGAATATATTCGCAATATTCGTGAATTTGCGATATTCGCAATAAAAATTCAAAATGCGAATATTCGCGCCCAACACTATTAATGACGGCAGATGGGTTGCTGGACGAGTCACCACCGCTATCTGATACCATGAGCTCAGGCCTCTCGCTGCGACTCCTGCTGCCACTCGCCCCTAGTCTGCTGCAACCTCTGCCTGATGAATTTAGGCCTCTGCCACTCCTCTGTGCACGTCCTAGCAGTTCTCTGCCTGACATACTTAGTGCATATACGAGGGGAGTACAATTACCTCCACTACGCTTAAAACAGTATTTGTGAACAACACCAGCCAGTGAGTACTTTTGTCTGGCATTTCACAGTATCTAGGCCCTTGAGACTTTAACAGGAACAAAATAGTACACCACTTAGATGTACGTATGTGGTATGCACTTATGAGGGGAGGACAATGCGCTCCAGTACGCTTAAAAGAGTATTTGTGTACAACACCAGCCAGTGAGTAATTTTGCCTGGCCTTTCACAGTATCTAGGCCTTTGAGACTTTAACAGGTACAAAACAATACACCACTTAGATGTATGTATGTGGTATGCACTTATGAGGTGAGAAAAATGTGCTACATTAAGCTTAAAAAAGTATTTGTGCACAACACAAGCAGTACACACCAGTGCTGCAGCACAGAGTCACTGTGTACTACACCCAAAATTGCACTTTCTCTCCATCTCCCTATCAGTGCCTCAAGGCATGATTTGTGCTTCAGGTGAATTGCTGCTGCTTTGTACAACACACTGGACAACACACTGCTCTGTCCCTCTCTGTAATAGAACGCTGTAGACAGTGACTGGGAGGTGAATCGCTGCAGTAAGAATGCTTTTATGTGAAACATACACTGCTCTCTGTCCCTCTCTCTGTGCAACAGAACACTGACTTGACTAGTAGGTGAATTGCTGTTGGAAAAAAGCTTTTCTGTGCAACACACAACACTGTCTTTCTCTATCGATCTCTCTGCAGTGAAAGTCTGAAGTGACTGGCCGTAATATGGCTGCCGATTATATAGGGCTGTTACATCACAGGGGTGACTGGCTGCTAATAGGCTGCATGCTGCATGTAATTCAGGGTCATCTCACCTACCCTTGTTCCCGCCTTCCCAAGATTCCTTTCCCCATGTACTCACATGCGGATCCAACATTTTAGATGCCCTGGAGCCTGGACCGCACTAAATGGAGTTTAATGAAGCGAGTTGCGCAATAGAATTGCGGCTATATTCGCATTTGTTACGAATCACATTTTTCTGAAATTTGTAATGAATTCCGATTCATCAGATTCAATTTGCTCATCCCTAACAGCCTTCTATTAAAGAGAGCAGTGTGTTGCACAGAACAGCAGAGATTCAGCTCAAGCACAAATCCTGCCTAGAAGCACTGATAAGGAAGGGAGTGAGATTGAGAGAGAAAGTGCAATTTTGCAGTGGCACACAGCGACTGTGTGCTGCACTACTGGTGTGTACTGCTGGTGTACACAACTACTTTTTTAAACATACTGGAGCGCATTGTCCTCCCCTCATAAGTGCATACCACATACGTACATCTAAGTGGTATACAATTTTGTTCCTGTTAAAGTCTCAAGGGCCTAGATACTGTGAAAGGCCAGGCAAAAGTACTCACCGGCGGGTGTTGTACACAAATACTGTTTTAAGCATACTGTAGCGCATTGTCCTCCCCTCATAAGTGCATACCACATACGTACATTTAAGTGGTGTACTATTTTGTTCCTGTTAAAGTCTCAAGGGCCTGGATCGTGTTAAAGTCTCAAGGGCCTAGATACTCACTGGCTTGTGTTGTACACAACTACTTTTTAAGTGTAGTGTAGCGTATTGTACTACCCTCATATATGCACTAAGTATGTCAGGCAGAGAAATGCCAAGACGTGCACAGAGGAGTGGCAGAGGCCTAAATTCATCAGGCAGAGGTCGCAGCGAGAGGCCTGAGCTCCTGGTATCAGCTAGTGGTCGCGTCTCGATCAGCAACCCATCTATCATCATCGATTGGTTAACACGGTCATCCACTTCATCAAAAGTAACATCTGACATCCCCAGCCGGTGGGTTCCTCAGACACAATCCTCATTTGGCATGGCCCGGGAGCAGTCCCTGTCCTCCCATTGCCTCTGTCCAATGCTGTTCCCACCCCCACAGAAGTATCTTATGTTGTGAGTTCAGCTCCACTATTTAGTGAGGACGATCTAGAGGACAGTCAGTAGCTACTGCCCTGCCAAGAAATGGAGGAGACATATGCCGCTTCCTAGGCTAGTTGGGCAAGTAGTTATGAGGAGAGTGGTGTGGGAGGTGGTGCTACGAGCTTTCAGGCTCCTGAAGCAGACACTGTTGAGGAACTTGAGAAGGACATCGGTGATGTGCAGACAAAACTCGATGATGATGATGAAGCCGATCACACGTGGGAGCCGGGTGCAGAAGTGGTTTCATCATCATCTAAGAAGAGGGTTGCAGGTTGCTCGTGAGGCAGCAGCTGAGCCATCAAGGTGGTAGCATGGTTGGCAGTCAGCATGGTGGCAGAAGTGGAAAGTATGGAGCCAAACGTACCCGGGGTAGACCACCTGCTTTGCGGCAGCCTAGCTTCCCGGGAGGTAGTGGAAGGTAGGCTGCAGAAGCAGTCAATCAGTGCGGACTGTTGGTGGGAAAATCAGCTCCTCGGCGGTGTGCAAGATATGTCGGCAGAAGGTGAAGAGCGGCCAGGGTCCCAATGTTGGCACCACGGCCCTGCGTGAACATATGCTGCATCACCATAAAGCGGCCTGGGAGAACTGTGGCTCCAATGTGTTGGTCCAGCCTGCTGCATCACCCAGTGGCACACCGCTCCCTGTTTCAGACAGCCAAGGCTCCACCACCTCAGCCAAAGGGAGCTGTGTGTCATATACATCTTCTGTCCCTCCAGATGCTCCTGCTCCTCCTACTTCGAGTCAGCCCTTCCGCCAGCAATTCATCGGCGAAGCCATGTCCAAGAAGCTGAATGTGCTCCTATCCAAGTTGCTGGTGCTGCAGTCCCTCCCTTTTCAAGTGGTGGACTCTGCACCTTTCAGACAACTGATGGCATGTGCCAAGCCGAGGTGGAGAGTCCCAAGCCGTCATTTCATTGCGAAGAAAGCAGTACCAGCCCTGCAAAATTTTGTGTGACAGAAGGTGGGCCAGTCCTTGAGCCTGTCAGTGTGTACCAAAGTGCACGGCAGCGCCGACGTGTAGAGCTGTAACTATGGTCAGGGACTATTCATGTCCTTTATGGCCCACTGGGTGAATGTGGTTCCTGCACAGCCACAACCCCAACTTGTACTAGTCAAGCCGCTACCGCCCCCATGCTCTCAGGCAGTTGGTCCTGTGACAGTGTGCCACTCTGCCTTCTCATCCTCCACCGTCTCCTCAGCCTCCACTGCACTGAAAAGTTTCAGTGCCCCTTCAGCATACCATGTGTGCATGGCTCGGCGGTGTCACGCTGATCCTCAAATGGTTTGCCTTGGCAAATGGAGTCACAAAGGGGAGATACTGCTAAAATTCATTCATAAAGAAATCGGATCATGGCTTACTCCACGAAAACTGGAAATGGGAACCATGGTGACCGACAACGGGAAGAAAATCTTGTCTGCGCTGCGACAAGGAAGCTTGAGCCATGCACCCTGCATGGCACACATGTTCAATCTGGTTGTCAAGCGGATCCTGAAGTGTTCCCCCCATCTTCAAGACATCCTAACTATGGGAAGGAAACTTTGCATGCACTTCAGCCACTCGTACACCGCAAAGCACACCCTCCTTGAGCTGCAGCGTCAGAACGGTATCCCCCAACATAGTCTGATTTGTAGCGTTTCCATACGTAGCTATTCCACCCTCCAAATGTTGGACCAACTATACGAACAGAGAAAAGCCATCACTGATTTTTTGATGATCCAAGTGGATAGGGGGCACTCCCCTGTGTAACTTCATTGTCAATCAGTGGCAGCTCATACGTGACACCTGCCGTTTGCTCAGGCCCTTTGAGGAAGCCACATTATTAGTAAATTGCCGGGATGAACAACGTAATTCCACTGCTTTATCTACCACAACTCGTGTTGGAAACAATGGCTGGTCAGGGCACTGGAGACGTTGCGCCTACATCTCACAGCAACATGAGCCCTGTGGGGCCTGTACTGGAAGAGGGGGAGGGGCACAGTGGAGCACAGTTTATCACAGTTTTTCTAGTCATCTGATAGGAGAGGAGGAGCAGAAGCAGCTAGAGGAGCTAGAGGGTTATGAGGAAGGTGAGACACAGGCCCAAGACACACCGTGGCAGTATGCAGTGGAGATGGAGGCAGGGAGCCCCTCCAAGTCACTTGCACAAATGGCACGATGCATGCTCACTTGCTTGCGTAGTGACCGCTGAATTGTCACCATTCGGCAGCGGGTCGACTTCCTGCTTTCCACCTTATTAAACCCTCGCTACCGGCACAAAATGGGGGCATTTTTCACACCCACTGAGAGTAAGGACAAACTGACCTACTACAGAGACATCCTACATAGTCAGTTGGCTGATGCCTATCGTCCATCCACTCGCAGGTCTGAATCAGGGGGCCCTCTGCGCTCATCTTCCACTGCCATGGCTGCTGGGGAGGGGTGGGGTGGCAGGAGCAGTACCAGCTCCATCAGCAGCAGCCTGAGTCTACAGTCGCTGATGAGTAGCTTTCTTCACCCACATAGGATGGATTTGCTGTGGCAGGCGACACCCAGGTCACTACCCCCAATAAGGCTCGACCACACACGTGACTGGGCAAGGCGAGGTACAGGAGGATGAGACAGAGGCGTAGTTAACGTAGCAGAAGGTCAAGGCAGGCAGCAAAGGTTCTTAGTCAATAATCATAGCGGAAAGGTCTCGGTACACGGGTATGACAACCAGGCAATAGGGTATGCTTTCTCTCAGGCAAATGGCACTGAAGATCCGGCAGGGGGGTGTGGGAGGGGCAACACATTTCTAATGTGCTGTTCAGGTGCATTACTAATTGTGGGCGTACTGGCCCTTTAAATCTCAGAGCACCAGCGTGCGCGCCCCAGGAGACGGGGACACACACGCTGGAGCTGAGACAAGTGAAGGAGGCAGCAGAGGAGCGGGGTAAGTGACGGTCCGGGACTCGCATGCGGGCGCGTCCAGCGATGCGAATCCCGGCCCCCGACGGGAGCAGAGACAGTGTGCTCGCAGCCGACATGTGCGGCCAGAGCGCAGGTAGTAACAGTCTGTCCACGAAAAATGTGGAGAGACTGACCTTTGTGAAGATGAATCAGGCATGGATCAGCCAGGATTTCCACCCACCAATGCTTGATGCATCAGAGTAGATTGACCATGGTGCCAGACCAACACTTCACATATATGGATAATGCAAAATGTGTTTAAGGTGCTTCTCCCCAGTAGCAGACATTCCTTGCCATCAGACCACAAGTAAGTATTGAGGATATGCATTAGCTTCAACTTAACTTTTCTTAGGATAAAATTAATTATCATGACTCGCTCTTGCAAATAGATGCAGCTGCGTTGCAGTATAGAGGCAAGGAAACAGTACTTTTCAAATCAAAGTTCAGTGTTTTATTCAAATTTGACACAGCAAACAGTTTTTAAATGCAGAACCAAAGAAAACGTAACAAAAGTCCACATGTAATTCTTAGGTGTTTGTTAACACCTGAGTTTATGCCATGCGGCATCAAGCAAGTCTTTTCCAGGCCTCCAGGCAGACCATTCACCAGCTTCCAACCTTTGAGCAAACACAGGGAAGAACTCCACATACAGCTCTCTCTGGCAGTGTGAGCTGCAACTAGCAAATTCCCCTCAGCTGGTGAAACAGGCTGCCTTTAACGTCAACAAAAGGTGGCCTGGATTGTGGGGAATTAAAAAATATTGATTTAAAAAAAAATTATTGGGTCCATATATTTTATCCAAAGCATGTTAATAAAAGTTAAGTTTTATGTAAGGCTTATCCTCAATGCTTACTTGTGCACCCTAACACTTTTACAAAAGAGACCGATTTCTCCTGCCTACCTGCCTCAGCTACTATTCTGATCCTGCCACCCGCCTGATGCCACACATCTGATGCCAAGTTTTCCTTTTTTCATCCACCTGGAATTGCCACCTACCGCACCACTATGTCACTAGGTCACTTTCAGGACTCCTGAAGCTGCTGTTGCCACCTACAGGCTGTCTCATTCTGCCACCATAAGTTCTCTTCATGCTGATGCCACCTCCAGGCTGTCTCATTCTGCCACCATATGTTCTCCTCATGCTGCCACCAACTCCAGGCTGTGTCATTAAGCCACTATATGGTCTCCTCAAGCTGCCATCAACTCCAGGCTGTGTCATTCAGCCACTATATGGTTTAATCATGCTTCTGGGACATTACCTAAAATGTTATGCTAGCATTAGCTACCAAAAATCTTCAACTAAAATTTGAAAATGTATCATTTAATCTTAGGGATTGTGAGGCCCTATGGTCTCATCATGCTGCTGGGACGTTACCTAAAATGTTTATGGTAGCACTAGGTACCATAAATCTTCAATTAAAATTGGAATGTTTTTCTTTTAATCTTAAGGATTGTGAGGCCCTATGGTCTAATCATGCTGCTGGGACATTACCTGAAAATTTTTATGGTAGCACTAGCCACCAAAAATATTCAATTAAAATTTGAAAATGTATCTTTTAATCTTAGGGATTGTGAGTCCCTATGGTCGCATCATGCTGCTGGGACATTACCCAAAAATGTTTATGGTAGCACTAGCTACCAAAATCTTCAATTAAAATTTTAAAATGTATCTTTTAATGTTTGGAATTGTGAGGCCCTATGATCTCCTCATGCTGCTGCCACCTCCAGGCTGTGTCACAATTACCATATGGTCTCCTTATGCTATTGACACCTAAGATTAAACTTTAAAAATGTTCATGTATCTAAAATCTTTAATATAACATTTTACAAAATATCTTTAATCTTTTCTATTGTGAGGCCCTATGGTCTCGTCGGACTGCTGCCACCTCTAGGCTCTGTCATTAAGCCACTATATGTTCTCCTCATGCCGCCACCACCTCCACGCTGTGTCATTCAGCCACTATATGGTCTCCTCATACTGATGCCACCTCCAGGCTCTGTCATTGTGCCGCTCTGCGACAGTGATTCTAATAGCGACACTTCTGATCTGCATGTCATAGTGAATAAAAGTATTATTTCACTAACCCAGCAAATACCCTATGAGTGTTACAGCAAGGCAAAGTGTTTTACACCCCTATTGAGGCTCTTTGTAGGCACGAAATAGCTATTTTTAATAGTGATATGCCATGAATAAATTCAGACCCTACTACATTTTTTCGGAAAATTCGGCGAATCGGACAAATCAATCAAATTTTTCTAAAATTCTCTCATCTTTACCCATAACAACCAATCACAGCTGAGCTTTCGTATCTTAAGTTGTGGTAAATTCAAAGCTGAGTTGTTATTTGTTGTTAAGGAAAACAAGACAGTTTTTATTTCAGGCAGATTCAGACAGTACTGAGCTGCAGATTTCAGGCAGCTCAGGACTGATAAGAAGATCAACTCTTAGGTACAAACTGCTTTTCAAACAAGTAAACAATTCTGCAAACCAACAATAGGGATCCATATGAGCACATGGAAGCTTTATTATTTAGCCACATATGGGCTTGGATTTTGTTTTTAGCACAAAATACCTAAAGAATCTTTTCTGACACTTTAAGAGGTCCTTGATGTTTTACATATTGGTACAGGTTATTGTTTACATCAATTGAACAGTGAAGACTTACACTAAAAACCATGCTTTATAGTTGGACATAATTTCTTATAAATCTATCAACAATATGTTTCAATATATTTGTACACATCCATATTAATAGGATCAACAAAGCTCTTTGGGAGATAAAGTACTATTGTTTTGTAGACGTGAAGCAAACAGGAGAACATATGAACAAATCTGAACAAATAAAGAAAGTGAAAGAAATCACGTATCATTGTGAGCTGGATCAAATGTTCAAAGTAGAGTAAACTTTATGAACAAAACAGATTCATTCTTCACCCCTGTAACCCATGGGTGTGAGCAACTCTTAAATAAACTAGTCAATACTTTATTTAAGTATCTTTTCTGGGAGAAAATTGGGTAAGAGCTCATTGGACAGGTAAGAGTCAAATATTTTATTTTTCCACATACGAGGCTATATGAGGGCTCGTTTTTATTGGTACCATTTTTGTTTTGATAGGACTTTGATTGTTTTGATGGCTTTTTATTCATTTTTTATGGTAAATTAAGTGACCAAAAATGTGCAATTTTGGACTTAGGTATTTTTTACATCATACGCCATTATATTTTAACCCCTTAAGGAATCAGTCAATTTTAACCTTAAAGACTCAAAACAATCTTCGTTTTTGCATTTTCATTTTTTCCTCCTTATCTTCTAAAAATCATAATGCATTCAATTTTGCACCTACAGACCCATATAAGGGCTTGTTTTTTGCATCACCAACTGTACTTTGTAATGACATTACTCTTTTTATAACATAATCTGCAGCAAAATTTTAAAAAAAAATATTTGTGGGGTGAAATTAAAAACAAAATGCCATTTTGCAACTTTTTAAGGCTTCTGTTTAGAAATGAGCGGACTTTTGAAAAATTCGACTATTTCTGGCATGCAGAGAGCCTCAATAGGGGTGTAGAACACTATGCTCTGTTCTAACACGCATATGGAGTGTGCTGGGGTAGTGAAATGATACTGTTATTCAGTATGACATGCAGATTACTGGCATCGCTTTTAGAATCAAGGTGCAGAGTGGCATAATGACAGAGCCTGAAGGTGGCATCAGTATGAGGAGACCATATAGTGGCTGAATGACACAGCTTGGATGAGGCTGAAGCATGAGGAAACATATAGTGGCTGAATGACACAGCGTGGAGGTGTTGGCAGCATGAGGAGACCATAAAGAGGCTGAATGACAAAGCATGGAGGTGTTGGCAGCATGAGGAGACCATATAGTGGCTGAATTACACAGTGTGGAGCTGGCAGGAGCATGAGTAGACACAAGTGCTTAGCAAAGATTCCCTAAGATTAAAAGATTAATTTTGAAATTTTAATTGAAGATTTATGGTAGCTAGTGCTACCATAAAAAATATTTAGGTGCAGGCCCAGGCCCAGCAGCATCAGTAAACCATTTATTGGCTGAATGGCACAGCCATGAGTTGGCAGCAGCATGAGTAGACACTAGGGCTACCATAACAAAAAATGTTATTCCCAGACCCAGGTCCAGCAGCATCAGTAAACCATATATTTCCTGAATGACACAGCCTGGAGTTGCCTGAAGCATGAGGAGACCATATAGTGTCTTAACAGTTTTAGTGTCCCGGGCCCCGGTGTGTGGGTACAAAGGACCAAATCTAACAAGGAGTCACATGTCACATGACAAACACTTAAATGCCCAGGACGGGAAAGGGGGTAATTAAACCAATTACCATTTGTCTCTTAACCCCTGAGGACGTGGGTCATACCACGAAACATGTAGGGGAGACAGATTACATTTTAACTACAGCGTTTTCCCCCGTAGACAGTGGTTTGCAGCCACTGTCAAGCACATAATACTGTAATCTCCAGATAGGAGAAACAATACTAGTTGAGGGAATAGTCTGCAAATATTATTCACTACAGGGGACTTTTTAATAATAGTACAATAAAAGTGAAGTTTTATATAGTTAGGGAGGGAATTTTCAGTAGGGTTTTTTTACCCCGTCACCTTGGTGACTGGGGTTTGGAGGTTTTACATGTCACATGACAGCACAATGACAGAGCCTGTAGGTTGCATCAGTAGGAGTACACCATATAGTAGCTGAATGGCACAGCCTGGAGTTGGCTGAAGCATGAGAAGAGACCATATAGTGGCTGAATGAGACAGCCTGGAGGTGGCATCAGTATGAGGAGACCATATAGTGGCTGAATGACTGCCTTGAGTGTGTGGCAGCATGGGGAGACCATATAGTGTCTGAATGGCACAGCCTGGAGTTGGCGGCAGATGAGGAAACAATAGGGCCTCACAATCTCTAAGAATAAAACATGAATTTTAAAATTTCCATTGAAGATGTATGGTACCTAGTGCTACCATAAACATATATTGGTAATGTCCTAGGCTCAGCAGCATCACTAAACCATGTAGTTGCTGAATGACACAGCCCGGAGTTGGCTAAAGCATGAGAAGAGACCATATAGTGGCTGAATCAGACAGCCTGGAGGTGGCTGAAGCAGCATCAGGAGTCCTAAAAGTGACCCGGTGACAGAATGGTGCGGTGGGTGGCAATACCAGTACCTGGTGACGAAGGTGGGTGAATAAAGGTCTGATGTGGAGGAATGTTTGTAACTGGGGAACAGCGCCTTAAATCTGTTTGGCACTATCCATATTTGTGAAGTGTTGGTGTGGCGCCATGGTCAATCTACTCTCATGCATCAGGCATTGGTGGTTGGAAATCCTGGCTGATCCATGCCTGATTCATCTTCACAAAGGTCAGTCTCTCCACATTTTTCGTGGACAGACGAGTTCTCCTTAGGGTGACTGTGGCCCCCACCGCACTAAACACCCACTCTGATGGCACACTACTGGCTGGGCAGAACAGCTTTTCCAGGGAAAACTCCGCTACTTGGGGCCACAAATCAAGTTTGGCTGCCCAGAAGTCCAGCGAATCTTCAAGGTGTGTTGGCATGGCCATTTCAAGGTATTCCACCACCTGCTGGTTCAGGTCCTGCTCCAGGTGTACCTGCTGCTGATGAGTTGCTTCACTATGTGGGTGAAGAAAGCTACTCATCAGTGACTGTGTACTCAGGCTGCTGCTGATGGAGCTGGTACTGCCTCTCCCCAGCAGCCATAGCAGTGGAAGGTGAGCGCAGGGGGCCCCCCCGATTTAGACCTGCGAGAGGATGGATGATGGTGCCAATAGGCCTCGGCTAACCAACTACACAGGATGCCTCTGTAGTAAGTAATTTTGTTCTCCCTCTCAGTGGGTGTAAAAAAGGCCCCCATTTTGTGTCGGTAGCAAGGGTCCAATAAGGTGGAGATCCAGAAGTCATCCCGCTGCCGAATGGTGACAATTCAGATTTCACTACGCAAGCAGATGAGCATGCATCGTGCCCTTTGTGAAAGTGACTCGGAGGGACTCCCTTCCTCCATCTCCACTGCATACTGTTACGGTGTGTCTGGGTCCTCTGTCTTGCCTTCCTCAAAACCCTCTAGCTTCTCTGGCTGTTCCTGCTTCTCCTGTCAGATTACTAGAAAAAAACACCCCGTTGGTGAAACCTAAACTGTGCTCCATTGTACCCCTCCCCCTCCTCCTCCTCCAGTTAAGCCCCCACAGGGCTCATGTGGCCGTGAGATGTAGGTGCCCAGTCTCCAGTGCCCTGACCAGCCATTGTTTCCAACACGTGTTTTAACCCCTTCACGACGAGCGACGTACATGTACGGCGCCGCGAAGTGTCACTTGGCGCGCGGCGACGTACATGTACGTCGCGGGGTTCCGGGAGCGCCGCGTCACCGGTAGCGGTGATCGGACCGGGATGACTGCTGTTATCTAACAGCAGGCATCCCGGCACATCGCCGAGGGGGGTCCTGAGACCCCCCCATGACCGCGATGCGCGCAAATCGCAGGTCAATTCAGACCTGCGATCTGCGCGATTCCGGGTCATACGGGTCACTGGTGACCCGGTGACCCGGAAAATAAGAGGGATCGTAGGTGTCCGAGACACCCTAGATCCCCCTAAAGGGATAGGAGTTTGGTGGCAGGGTTGCCACCCCTCCTATCCCTGCTATTGGTCGGCCGAGCGACCGACCGATAGCAGACCGGGGGAGGGGGGGTTAAAGTTCGGTTCCCCCGCTTTCCCCACCTATCGGTGTCCGGGCAAAACGGGGGAACCGTCCAGGGAGGGTCGGCGCCGAAGGTCCCTACCTGGATCCCGGATCGCGATCCTCCATGCGGGGATCCCCCACGTGCGGCGGCGGCGGCTTCCGGGTCCTGCTAGGTGAGTTGTTGCCTAGCAACATCCGGAGGGCCACAGTTTACAGTGGTCTCTAAACCGTAGCCCTCCAGATGTTGCAAAACTACAACTCCCAGCATGCCCAGACAGCTGTTTGCTGTGTGGGCATGCTGGGACTTGTAGTTTTGCAATATTTAGAGGGGTTCAGGTTGTAGATCACTAAGTGGTCTCAAACTGTAGCCCTCCAGATGTTGCAAAACTACAACTCTCAGCATGCCCAGACAGCAGTTTGCTGGCTGGGCATGCTGAGAGTTGTAGTTTTGCAACATCTGGAGGGCCACAGTTTTGAGACCACTGGACAGTGATTTACAACTTGAACCCCTCTAAATCTTGCAAAACTACAACTCCCAGCATTCAGGAACAGCATAAGGCTGTCTTGGCATGCTGGGAGTTGTACTTGCGTGCCTCCAGCCATTGCATAACTACATCTCCCAGCATACCCTTCCGCAATCAGTACATGCTGGGAGTTGCAGTTTTGCAACAGCTGGAGGCACACTGGTTGGAAAATACTGAGTTAGGTCATAGAACCTAACTCAAGGTTTTCCAGCCAGTGTGCCTCCAGCTGTTGCAAAACTGCAACTCCCAGCATGCATGGTCTGTCAGTGCATGCTGGGAGTTGTAGTTTTGACCCCCCTCCCGTGTGAATGTACAGGCTACATTCACACTGGCGGCAGATTACAGTGAGTTCCCCGCTGCAAATTTGAGATGCGGCAAATTTTCCGCCGCAGCTCAAACTCCTAGCGGGAGACTCAGTGTAATCTGCCGCCAGTGTGAATGTAACCTAAAAACACTACACTACACTAACATAAAATAAAGAGTAAAACACTACATATACACACGTACACTGCCCCCCACCCCCCTTCTCCAACAAAAATGAAAAACGTATTGTACGGCAGTGTTTCTAAGATGGAGCCTCCAGCTGTTGCAAAACAAAAACTCCCAGCATTTCTGGACAGCAATTGACTGTCCAAGCATGCTGGGAGTTTAGCAACAGCTGGAGGCGCCCTGTTTGGGAATCACTGGCGTAGAATACCCCTATGTCCACCCCTGTGCAAATCCCTAATTCAGGCCTCAAATGCGCATGGCGCTCTCTCACTTTGGAGCCCTGTCGTATTTCAAGGCAACAGAATAGGGTCACATATGGGGTATCGCCGTACTCGGGAGAGATTGCCTAACAAATTTTGGGGGGCTTTTTCTCCTTTTACCCCTTATGAAAAGGAACAGTTGGGGTCTACACCAGCATGTTAGTGTAAAAAAATAAAAAATTTTACACTAACATGCTGGTGTTGCCCTATACTTTTCATTTTCACAAGAGGTAAAAGGGAAAAACGCCCCCCAAAATTTGTAACACAATTTCTCCCGAGTACGGAGATACCCCATATGTGGGCGCAAAGTGCTCTGGGGGCGCACAACAAGGCCCAGAAGGGAGAGTGCACCATGTACATTTGAGGTGATTTGCACAGAGGTGGCTGATTGTTACAGCGGTTCTGACAAACGCAAAAAAAAAAAACACACCCACATGTGACCCCATTTTGAAAACTACACCCCTCACGGAATGTAATGAGGGGTGCAGTGAGAATTTACACCCCACAGGTGTCTGACGGATCTTTGGAACAGTGGTCCGTGAAAATGAAAAATTTTGCACAGCCCACTGTTCCAAAGATCTGTCAGACACCAGTGGGGGGTAAATGCTCACTGTACCCCTCATTACATTCTGTGAGGGGTCTAGTTTCCAAAATGGTATGCCATGTGGGGGTTATTTTGCTGTTCTGGCACCATAGGGGCTTCCTAAATGCGACATGCCCCCCGAGCAAAATTTGCTCTCAAAAAGCCAAATATGACGCCTTCCCTTCTGAGCATTGTAGTTCGTCCGTAGTGCACTTCAGGTCCACTTATGGGGTACCTCCATACTCAGAAGAGATGGGGTTACAAATTTTGGGGGTCTTTTCTGCTATTAACCCTTGCAAAAATTTGAAATTTGGGGGGAAACCCACATTTTAGTGAATTATTATTTTTTTTTTTACATATGCAAAAGTCGTGAAACACCTGTGGGGTATTAAGGCTCACTTTATTTCTTGTTACGTTCCTCAAGGGGTCTAGTTTCCAAAATGGTATGCCATGTGTTTTTTTTTTTTGCTGTTCTGGCACCATAGGGGCTTCCTAAAGGTGACATGCCCCCCAAAAACCATTTCAGAAAAATCGTTCTAAAATCCCCTTGTCGCTCCTTCGCTTCTGAGCCCTCTACTGCGCCCGCCGAACACTTTACATAGACATATGAGGCATGTGCTTACTCGAGAGAAATTGGGCTACAAATATAAGTATACATTTTCTCCTTTTACCCCTTGTAAAAATTCAAAAATTGGGTCTACAAGAACATGCGAGTGTAAAAAATTAAGATTTTGAATTTTCTCGTTCACTTTGCTGCTTTTCCTGTGAAACACCTAAAGGGTTAATACACTTACTGAATGTCATTTTGAATACTTTGGGGGGTGCAGTTTTTATAATGGGGTCATTTATGGGGTATTTCTAATATGAAGACCCTTCAAATCCACTTCAAACCTGAACTGGTCCCTGAAAAATTGCGAGTTTGAAAATTTTGTGAAAAATTGGAAAATTGCTGCTGAACTTTGAAGCCCTCTGGTGTCTTCCAAAAGTAAAAACTCGTCAATTTTATGATGCAAACATAAAGTAGACATATTGTTTATGTGAATCCCCCCAAAAAATTTTGGGAATATCCATTTTCCTTACAAGCAGAGAGCTTCAAAGTTAGAAAAATGCAAAATTTTTAATTTTTTCATCAAATTTTGGAATTTTTCACCAAGAAAGGATGCAAGTTACCACAAAATTTTACCACTAAGTTAAAGTAGAATATGTCACGAAAAAACAATCTCAGAATCAGAATGATAACTAAAAGCATTCCAGAGTTATTAATGTTTAAAGTGACAGTGGTCAGATTTGCAAAAAAGGGCTTCGTCCTAGAGGTGAAAATGGGCTCCGTCCTTAAGGGGTTAAAAAAAATTAAGCAGTGGAATAACCCTGTTCATCCCATAATCCTAGCGACTTACTAATAATGTGGCTTCCTCAAAGGGCCTGAGCAAACGGCAGGTGTAGCGTATCAGCTGCCACTGGTTCACATTGAAGTTACACAGGGAAGTCCCCCAATCCACTTGGATCATCAAGAAATTGGTGCTGGCTTTTCTCTGTTCGTACAGTCGGTCCAACATATGGAGGGAAGAATTCCAACGTGTGGCAACGTCACAAATCAGACTATGTTGTGGGATACCGCTCTGACACTGCAGCTCAAGGAGGGTGTGCTTTGCGGTGTACGAGTGGCTGAACTGCATGCAAAGTTTCCTTCTCATTGTTAGGATGTCTTGCAAATGGGGGGAACACTTCAGGAATTGCTTCATAACCAGATTGAACACGTGTGCCATGCAGGGCGCATGGCTCAGCCTTCCCAGTCGCAGCGCATGCAAGGTGTTCTTCCCTTTGTCAGTCACCATGGTTCCCATTTCCAGTTTTTGTGTTGTAAGCCATGCTCCGATTTCTTTATGAATTACTTTTAGCAGTTCCTCCCCTGTGTGAATCTTTTCGGCAAGGCAAACTATGTGAAGAACAGCGTGACACCGCCGTGCCCTGCACACATGATATGCTGAAGGGTCACTGAGACTTGTCTAGGCAGTGGAGGCTGAGGAAACAGTGGAGGAAGAGGAGGTAGAGTCACACACTGTCACAGCACCAACGGGCTGAGAGCGTGGAGGAGGAAGTGGCGTGACCTGTCCAAGTTTGGGTTGTGGCTGTGCAGGAACCACATTCACCCAGTGAGCCATAAAGGACATGTATTGTCCTTGACTGTAGTAACAGCTCCAGACGTCGGCGCTCCCGTGCTCTTTGGTACACACCGATCGGCTCAAGGAATGGCCCATGTTCTCTTCCACAAAATTTTGCAGGGCTAGTACTGACTTCTTCGCAATGAAATGACGGCTTGGCACTCTATACCACGGCTTGGCACAAACCATCAGTTCTCTGAAAGGTGCAGAGTCCACCACTTGAAAAGGGAGGGACAGCAGCACCAGCAACTTAGACAGGAGCACATTCAGCTTGTGCGCCGTTGGATGAGTGGGCCCCTTCGTCTGAGGCGGTGGAGCCTTGGCTGGCTTAAAGAAGGAGCAGCGTGCCACTGGGAGATGCAGCAGGCTGGACCACTACATCGGAGCCATGGTTCTCCCAGGCCGCTTTATGGTTGCAAAGCATATGTTGATGCAGGGAGGTGCCAACATTGGGACCCTGGCCACGCTTCACCTTCTGCCGATATATCTTGCATGTGGCTATGTGAACCTCCTCCGGATGCTTGATGAAAAACTGCCACACCGCCGAGTAGCTGATTTTCTTACCAACAGTCCGCACTAATTGACTGCTACTGCCGCCGTCTCCAGGAACCCGTGTTCCACTACCCACCAGGAAGGTAGGCTGCCGCGAAGCAGGTGGTCTCCCCTGGGCACGTTTGGCTCCAGAATTTCCACTTCTGCCACCATGCTGACTGCCAACGATGCTACCGCTTTGCTGGCTCAGCTGGTGCCTCATGGGCAACTTGCAACTCTCTTCTCGTGATGATGATGAAGCCCCTTCTGCACGAAGCCCCTTCAACAAGTGTCTGCACGTCACTGATGTCCTCCTCAGGTTCCTCAACAGTGTCTGCTTCAGGACCCTGAACCCTGGCAACACCGCCTCCCACGTCACTCTCCTCCTCACTGCTTGCCCGCCTAGCGGAAGAAGCGGCAGTTGTCTCCTCCACTTCTTGGCTGGGCAGTAGCTGTTGACTGCCCTCTATTAGATCGTCCTCAGTGAATAGTGGAGCTGAACCCACAGCACAAAATACTTCTGTAAGGAAGGGAAGAGCATAGGACAGAGGCACTGGGAGGAGAGAGACTGCTCCCGGGCCATGCCAACTGAGGGTTGTGTCTGAGGAACCTGCAGATTGTTGGCTGGAGGTGTCAGATGTCACTAATGATGAAGTGGATGACCGTGTTAACCAGTCGACGATGGCAGATGGGTTGCTGGTTGAGACATGACTGCTAGCTGAAAACGGGAGCTCAGGCCTCTCGCTGCGACACCTGCTGCCACTCGCCCCTAGTCTGCTGCGACCTCTGCCTGAAGGATTTAGGCCTCTGACACTCCTCTGTGCAAGTCCAAGCACTTCTCTGCCTGACACGCTTCACCACGCTTAAAACAGTATTTGTCTAGAACAGCAGCAGGTGTGCACTTTTGGCTGGCCTTACACAGTATCTAGGCCCTTGACAGATTAACAGGTACAAAATAGTACACTACTTAGATGTAGGTATGTGGTATTCATTGGTGAGGGCAGAAAAAGGCTCTACAGTACTTTAAAAAAAAGTATCTGAGTACAACACCAGCTGGTGAGAACTTTTGTGTGGACTTTCACAGTATGTAGGCCCTTGACAGATTAACAGGTACAAAATAGTACACTACTTAGATGGACTTATGCGGTATGCGCTGAAGAGGGCAGAAAAATATGCTACGGTACGCCTAAAAACTCTGTATTTTTGTAAAACACCAGCCAGTCAGTACTTCTGCCTGGACTTTCACAGTATGTAGGTCCTTGACAGATTAACAGGTACAAAATAGTACACTATGTAGATGTACATATGCAGTATGCACTTATGAGGGCAGAAAAATGCGCTACAGTATGCCTAAAAGCTCAGCATTTTTGTAAAACACCAGCCGGTGATTACTTTTGTCTGTCCTTTCATAGTATGTAGGCCCTTGACAGATTAACAGGTACAAATTAATACACTACTTAGATGTACGAATGCTGTATACACTGATGAGGGCAGAAAAATGCGCTTCAGTATGCCTAATATCTGTATTCTTGTAAAACACCAGCCGGTGATTACTTTTCTCTGTCCTTTCACAGTATTTTGGCCCTTGACAGATGAACATTTACAAAATAGTATACTACTTTTATGTACTTATGCGGTATGCACTGATGAGGCAGAAAAATGCGATACAGTACGCCTAAAAACTCTCTATTTTTGTAAGACAGCAGCCAGTGATTATTTTTGTCTGTCCTTTCACAGTATGTAGGCCCTTGACAGATTAACAGGAAGAAAATAGTACACTACTTAAATGTAGATATGTGGTATGCACTGATGAGGGCAGAAAAATGCGCTACAGTACACATAAAAAAATATCTGAGTACAACACCAGCCGGTCAGTACTTTTGCCTAGACTTTCACACTATGTAGGCCCTTGACAGATTAACAGGTAAAAATGATGCACTACTTAGATGTACATATGCGGTATGCACTTATGAGGGCAGAAAAATGCGCTACAGTACGCCTAAAAACTCAGTATCTTTGTAAAACAGCAGCCGGTAATTACTTTTATCTGTCCTTTCACAGTATGTAGGCCCTTGACAGACTAACAGTTACAAAATAGTATACTACTTAGATGAACTTACGCGGTATGCACTGATGAGGGCAGAAAAATGTGCTACGGTACGCCTAAAAACTCTCTATTTTTGTAAAACACCAGCCGGTGGTTACTTTTGTCTGTCCTTTCACAGTATGTAGGCCCTTGACAGATTAACAGGTACAAAATAGTACACTACTTAGAAGTATGTATGTGGTATGCACTTATGAGGGCAGAAAAATGCTCTACAGAACGCCTAAAAACTCTCTATTTTTGTAAGACAGCAGCCAGTGATTATTCTTGTCTGTCCTTTCACAGTATGTAGGCCCTTGACAGATTAATAGGTAAAAAATAGTACACCACTTAGATTTACTAATGCGGTATGCACTTATGAGGGCAGAAAAATGCGCTACAGTACGCCTAAAAACTCAATTTTTGTGAAACACCATCTGGTGATTACTTTTGTCTGTCTTTTCACAGTATGTAGGCCCTTGACAGATTAACAGGTACAAAATAGTACACTACTTAGACATACATATGCGGTATGTACTTATGAGGGCAGAAAAATGCGCCACAGTAGCCTTTAAAAAAAACATATTTTTGTAAAACACCAGCAGTACACAACAGTGCTGCATCCAAAGAAAGCAGTGTACTAAACACAAAATTGCACTCTGTCCAAGACTATTAGGAATGGACTGCTGGGAATTATACCGTCTACAGACTAGTATAACCAGCAGATGATTTTTTTGTCGAACAAAGACACTGCATTGCGCTGAAAAATTATTTCTGCCTCCTCTGCTAAGGTTTATGAAGTTTAGGCAGCTTGTTGAAATGTATGAGGCAACACACAGCTATCTGCCCCTCTCTTTAATATGATGCCAAAGAACGTGACTAGGCGGTTAATGCCTGCAGCTGCAGTAAAAAATCCTTTTCAGTGAAAAAAACACTGCTCTCTGTCCACCAGAACACTGATGTGACTAGGATGTGACACGCTGCTGGAATACGCTTTTCCAGGTAACACACACACAGCGATGTCCGTCCTATGTGTATGCCGTGTAATGAATGATATGACGAGCCGCAAAATGGCTGCCGAATATATAGGGCTGTGACATCACAGGGGTGACTGGCTGCTGATAGGCTGTATCCTGCATGTGATTCACGGTCATCCTGCCTACTTCCCTTCCCGCCTTATCTTTCCGCCTGACATGTGGATCCACATTTTTAGATGCCCTGGAGCCTGCACCGCAGTAAATGGAGTTTAATGAAGCAATTTGCGCGATAGAATCGCGGTGATATTCACATTCCTTGCAAATTGAATATTTCCTGAAATTCGTAATGAATTCGGGTTCGTCAGCTTTGATTCGCTCATCTCTACTTCCGTTTCTACGCAGTGCACTTTTTGGTAAAATTACACATTATTTTTATTCTGTAGGTTCATACGATTACAGGGATACCCAATTTATGTAGGTTTTATTTATTTTACTACTTTAATGCCTTAACAATGCAGGACTTATATTTACGTCCTGCGCCGGCTCCCGCGATATAACGCGGGGTCACGCGTTGACCCTCCATCATATCGGGTTGGTCCCAGAAGCCATCAACGGCCGGGACTCGCGGCTAATACAGGACATCACCGATTGCGGTGATGTCCAGTATTAACCCTTCAGAAGCGGAGATCAAAGTTGACCGCTGCATCTGAAGTTAAACCGAAAGTATCCCGGCAGCTCAGTCAGGCAGTTCAGGACCGCCGCTATGAAATTGCGGCGTCCCAAACAGCTTACAGGACACCGGGAGGATCCCTACCTGTGTAAAAGTGTAAAAGATCAGTGTGTGCAGTGCTTTAGAGCCCCCTATGGGCTCTATAACACTGCAAAAAAATGTGAAAAAAATGTGTTAATAAATGTGATTTAACCCCTTCCCTAATAAAAGTTTGAATCCCCCCCCTTTTTCCCATAAAAAAACCTGTGTAAATAAAAGTAAAAATAAACATATTTGGTATTGCCTCATGCGCAAATGTCCGAACTATAAAAAATATATTGTTTATTAAACCGCACGGTCAATAGCGTACACATAAAAAAAAAACAAAGTCCAAAATTGCGTATTTTTGGTCACTTTTTTATACCATTAAAAAATTTATAAAAAGCGATCACAATGTCTGATCAAAACAAAAATGGTACCAATAAAAACTTCAGATCACGGCGCAAAAAAATTAGCCCTCAAACCTCCTCGTATGTGGAAAAATAAAAAAGTTATAAGGGTCAGAAGAGGACATTTTTAAACAAATATTCCTGCATGTAATTATGATTTTTTCCAGAAGTACGACAAAATCAAACCTATATAAGTAGGGTATTATTTTAACCGTATGGACCTACAGAATAAAAATAATGTGTCATTTTTACCAAAAAAAAATCACTGCACAGAAAGGGAAGCCCCCAATATTTACAAAATGGCGTTTTTTCTTCAATTTTGTCGCACAATGATTTTTTTCCCATTTCGCCGTGGATATTTGGGTAAAATGACTAATGTCACTGCAAAGTAGAATTTGTGGCACAAAAAATAAGCCATAATATGGATTTTTAGGTGGAAAATTTAAAGGGTTATGATTTTTAAAAGGTAAGGAGAAAAAAACGAAAATGCAAAAACTATAAACGCTGAGTCCTTAAGGGTTTAAAAAATATATAACTACATGCACCAAAATTAGTATGTTTAAAATTGTCATCTTCTGACCCCTATAACTTTTTAACGTTTGCGCATATGGGGCTATATGATGGCTTATTTCTTGTGCTGTGGTCTGTAGTTTTTATCGCTACTGTGTTTGTTTTGATGGGAGTTTTTGATCGCTTTTTAATAATATTTTTATGGAATATAAAGTGACCAAAAATTCACTATTTTGGACTTTTTTTTTTTTACGTGTTTGCCATCGACCGTGCGGTTAAGCTAACCTTATATTTCAATAATTCGTACATTCACTCACGCGGCAGTACCACATTATATTATTTTTCAATACATCATTTTATTTAAAAAATAGGAAAAGGGGGGTGATTTAAACTTTTATTGGAGGGGGGCTTATTTACATGTACTCTATAATTTTTTTTACCAATTTTAACTTTTTTTTTTAGAGGCAATCTTCTGATTGCATACACTGTTCAATGCTATGCCATATGCATAGCATTGATCAGTGTTACCGGCGCTCTGCTGCTCTAGCAGGCATGGAGCATTAGATCGACAATCGGTCGACGAGGAGGCTGGTGAGGACCCTCCCGCCGTCCAGTAAGCTGATCGGGACATTGCAATTCTGTCACGATAGTCCCGATCAGCTTCTCTGAGCTGCCGGGATAGTTTTACTTTCAGTTTAGATGCCGCAATCAAAGTTGGGTTAATGCCGGGCATTGGCCAGATCGGCAGTGCCCGGCATTAGCCGTGGGTCCTGGCTGCCCGTAGCAACCGGGACCCACGGGGATTAACCCGTTCACCACTTGAGAGAATGGTTTAAACCCTGTTAGCAGGACACAGGACATACAGGTATGCCCTGAGTGCTTAAGGACTTGGGAATAGGGGTGTTTACCCGTATGCGCTGCGTCCTTAAGTGGTTATTAGTTCAGACATTTACGCACGCGGCGATACCACATATGTTTATTTTTGTTTACATTATTTTATTTAACCTCTTGGGGATGCAGGGCATAAAGGTACGGCCTACATCCCCGATCCTTAAGGACGTAGTTCGTTCCTGTACGCCCTGGTCCCATTTACCGGGTTTAAACCGTTCTCAGCAGAGAATGGATTAAACCCGGTGGTTCCCGGTTGCTACAGGCAGGCCGATCGGGCCAAGTTGATCGCGCTCTCTAAAGCAAAAGTAAAAGAATCCCGACAGCTCATCGGGACAACACGACAAAATTGCAATGTCCCGATAAGTAGAGATGAGTGAATCGAAGATGATGAACCTGAATTCTTTACGAATTTCATGAAATATTCGATTCGCAATGAATGCAAATATTGCCGCAATTCTATAGTGCAAATCGCTTCATTAAACTCCATTTACTGCGGTCCAGGATTCAGGGTATCTAAAATGGCGGATCCACATGTCAGTACATGGGGCAAAGAACGATGGGAAGGCAAGGCAGGAAGTAAGCGGGATGACCCTGAATCACATGCAGGATGCAGCCTATCAGCAGCCAGTCACCCCTGTGATGTCACAGCCCTATATATTCGGCAGCCATTTTGCGTCTCGTCATATTATTTATTACACTGCATAGAGATAGGATGGACATCACTGTGTGTGTGTTACACAGAAAAGCTCATTCCAGCAGTGTTTCACATCCTAGTCACATCAGGTGGACAGAGAGCGGTGTTTTTTTCACTGAAAATGATTTTTGCTGCAGGTATTCACCTCCCAGTTACTTTCTTCAGCATTGTATTGCAGAGAGGGGCAGATAGCTGTGTGTTGCCTCATACACTTCAACAAGCTGCCTCAACTTCATAAACCTTAGCAGAGGAGGCAAGAAAAAATTTTCAGCGCAATTCTATGTCTTTGTTCCACAACAAATCATCTGCTGGTTATACTAATCTGTAGACGGTATAATACCCAGCAGTCCATTCCTAATAGTCTTTGACAGAGTGCAATTTTGTGTTTAGTACACAGCTTTTTTTGTGCTGCAGCACTGTTTTTTTAAGCGTACTGCACTGTACCGTAGCACATTTTTCTGCCCTCATAAGTGCATACCACATACCTACATCTCTAAGTAGTGTACTATTTTTTACCTGCTAATCTGTCGTGGGCCTACATACTGTGAAAGTCCAGGGAAAAGTAATCACCAGCTGGTGTTTTACTAAAATAATTTTTTTTAAGGGTACTGTACCACATTTCTCTGCCCTGATAAGTGCATACCACATACGTACATCTAAGTAGTGTACTATTTTGTACCTGTTAATCTGTCAAAGGCCTAGATACTGTGAAAGTCCAGGCAAAAGTAATCACCGGCTGGTGGTTTGCAAAAATATGTAGTTTTAAGTGTACTGTAGCGAATTTTTATGCCCCCATAAGTGCATACCACATACCTACATCTTTAAGTAGTGTACTAGTTTTTACCTGCTAATCTGTCGTGGCCCATGGCAATTTTCGCATGCGCGAATATATTTTAACACTATAAAGAGGTTCACCTAACATGCATCGGAAGTGTAATGAAATACACTGGTGTAATGTGAAAATACTTACACTGATCAGGAGTTTTTCCTCCTTCCTTGAGAATTGCTGCCAACCATGCTTGCTTACTTGCTGGAAACTTCGCAGTAAACTTCGCTGCCAAAGATCACGTGATATTGCGCATGTCACACGATATTGTGAATGTGAATTTTATGGCGAATGCACATTTTTTATGGCCAATAGAAAAAAAGGCAGCGAATATTGCGAATATAGGATGAATATTCGCCCATATATTCACGAAATATTGCAAATTCAAATATGCCCTATGCCGCTCATCACTACCTATCACCCTAAAGACTTATGATCATTTGTTATATCTCTTACATATCATTATAGATAATACCTGCATATTCATGTCAACCTTTGGTATCAGAATTTTTGGTGTTCTCAGTGGGTGAACCATTGTACAGATGGGACATGTCCTATGCCATAAATGTGCATGATGAAAAGGCCCTAATTCATCTAAGAAATATGACATCATATTCCTAGACATATTCCAAGACTTTTTTTCCTCTCACACAGCATATCAATATAAAGGGATTTTCATCATTTTGGAAACATAAATGACTTTGCTGCATATTTCATGTTTAATAAAATGTATTAACTAGCGGTCTAGGAAGAACATTCAGCCTGCTCTGGTATAAGGTCTCACTGAGTCTATTAGTGAACTCACATGTTCAACCACATCTTTACTAGCACCATCACAGCTCAGATTAATTGAATGCATGAGGAAAGTTCAACAGTCTTAAGTGGTTTAGCTACATTTGCAATAATTTACTCCGCAGGTCCTTAAAATTAGAGAGTACGGTCCAAGCCAAAAGTATCTTACTAATGCAAACATTTAGGAACATTTACAAGGTAAGTAAGGATCTAAATTATGTTGCTAATTAATTTTATATTTCCTCTGGCTACTCACAAGCTTCTGCCTTGCATTCCAAGGACTGCACATTTGTAAGCTCAGGTAGTTTTTATGCATTTGCTGCCAAAAGGTTAGATCATAGTTAATTTTTTCCCCCTTGGTTAAAAAAAAAAAAAGTTGAAAAATAAATAAACAAAAAGAAGGAATGTCAAATGCATGGCAGACGCATAGCTGAAAAAGAAAAAAAAAAAAGGTTGCTATGGCATCTCTACAAAACCGAACAAAACATTTGTATGAAGTAAAATGTTTGCCAGTATGAGTAGAATGATATAGAATAAAAGTGTATAAAGATTGATAACAATTTCACTAAATGAAGGTCATGTAAGGGTCACTGGAGTATACCTGTGCACACATAGGGGGACATTTATCATTGTTTGCTTTGTTAAGTGAGTTCTGAAGGCTTTTTTATTCTTCTTTTTTTAGTTTTGCCTATGTGCTACATACAATGCTCAAAAAAAAAAAATATCAAAATAAAAGGAACACTTAACACAATGTAACTCCAAGTCAATCACCCTTCTGTTAAATCACACTGCCCACTCAGGAAGCAACATTGAGTGACAATCAATTTCACATGCTGTT
Organism: Hyla sarda; assembly: GCF_029499605.1. Taxonomy (NCBI): domain Eukaryota; kingdom Metazoa; phylum Chordata; class Amphibia; order Anura; family Hylidae; genus Hyla; species Hyla sarda. The sequence goes on along the minus strand of NC_079197.1, from coordinate 81,297,920 downwards.
GTGCAAATGGAACAGACAACAGGTGGAAATTATAGGCAATTAGCAAGAAACCCCCAATAAAGGAGTGATTCTCCAGTTGGTGATCACAGACCAATTCTCAGTTCCTAAGCTTCCTGGCTGATGTGTTGGTCACTTTTGAATGCTGGCGGTGCTTTCATTCTAGTGGTAGTATGAGATGGATTCTACAACTAGTGCTGCTCTCGAATATTCGCAATGCAAATTTTATTCGCGAATATCGCATATTCGTGAATATTCGCGAATTGCACTATATATTCGTAATTACGAATATTCTTTTTTTTTTTTTTTTCACAGTACACATCACAGTGATCACCCCTCTCTGCTTCCAGCTTGTGTGGTGTAAAGAAGGCTCTAATACTACTGTGTTAGACTGGCGTGTGAATTTTTGTATACACTAATTTTTGTATAAGCTAATTTTCGCATATGCGAATTTTCGCATATGCGGAAATAAAACGCAAATATTACGAATATGCGATTTTAGCGAATATATGACGAATATTCGACCATATATTCACGAAATATCGCAAATTCGAATATGGCCTATGCCGCTCAATACTATCTACAACCCACACAATTGGCTCAGGTAGTGCAGCTCATCCAGAATGGCACATCAATGCAAGCTGTGGCAAGAAAGTTTTCTGTGTCTGTCAGCGTAGTGTCCAGAGCATGAACGCACTACCAGGAGACAGTACAGTACATCAGGAGATGTGGAGGAGGCCGTAGCAGGGTAACAACCCAGCAGCAGGACCACTACCTCCACCTTTGTGCAAGGAGGAACAGTAGGAGCACTGAAAAAGGACCTCCAGAAGGCCACAAATGTGCATATGTCCATTCAAATGCTCAGAAACAGACTCCATGAGGGTGGTATGAGGGCTCGACATCCACAGGTGGGGGTTGTGCTTACAGCCCAACACCGTGCAGGACGTTTGGCATTTGCCAGAGAACACCAAGATTGGCAAATTTGCCACTGGCGCCCTGTGCTCTTCACAGAAGAAAGCAGGTTCACACTGAGCACATGTGACGTGACAGAGTCTGGAGACGCCATGGAGAAAGTTCTGCTGCCTGCAACATCCTCCAGAATGACCGGTTTGGTGGTGGGTCAGTAATGGTGTGGGGTGGCATTTCTTTGGGGGGCTGCACAGCCCTCCATGTGCTTGCCAAAGGTAGCCTGACTGCCATTAGGTACCAAGATGAGATCCTCAGACCCCTTGGGAGACCATATGCTGGTGTGGTTGGCCCTGGGTTCCTCCTAATGCAAGACATTGCAAGACCTCATGTGGCTAGAGTGTGTCAGCAGTTCCTGCAGGAGGAAGGCATTGATGCTATGGACTGGCCCGCCCGTTCCCCAGACTTGAATCCGATTGAGCACATTTGGGACATCATGTCTCGCTTCATTCAGCAACGCCACGTTGCTCCGCCACCTCATCAGGAGCATGCCCAGGTGTTGTAGTGAGGTCATACGGGCACGTGGAGGCCACACACACACTACTGAACCTCATTTTGACATGTTTTAAGGACATTACATCAAAGTTGGATCAGCCTGTTGAGACTTTTGTGAAACTTTTTTCGGCTTTTTAAAAATGCTTACCACAGGCAGTTTTGTACTCCAGGTCATTTGCACATCATAAATTCCCGACTACTGCAAAGTAAAAAACTGAAAATTGCTTAGAGAAGGCTGATTGTACCTGTTGATATGCTTACCCACACAAGTCACACCAAAAAGTAAAAAATAAATAAAAAATAAAATAAAATAAAAAAAGGCTTTAAATACCTTGATAAATGTCCCCCATGGTGGTTTGCAGAGAAATCATTGGCAGAGGAATGAAAACATAAAATAATGTCCATATGCTTACCTTACTTTTCACTGTTCCCCTGTTGCCACTGGAGGGGTCACCCACCACTGTCAAGTCTGTTCTGTTCATGATAATTACTGATATGGTCCCATGCCATTCATAGTGTTTTTAGCTCCCATGGTAAAGTGGTGGGTTAGCAAGAAGGAAGGAGGGGTCAGAAAAATAGAAATTACACATGGCTGCAGCATCTGATCACACATACAGTTTGTTCACAATCCATTTCCATGAACCAGCAGCTTCATCGCCAGGACTATATGTATTGATGCATTTTTACATTTTGGATATATTTGGGGAAATAACAAGTTTTTTCCATAGGTGCACATATTCCTTGAATGACCTATAATACTCTAGAAGTATAAAAAGGTTGGCACTATAGACTGCTGGAGCACAACCTCTATGCAGAATGCAGCTCAGACAAATCCATAAAGTATGGCTGGCTTTTGCAGATCCAGGAAAGGGTGGAGATCACAACAGACATGCCCTACTAGTGGGTGACAGCTGTTTCACACAAACTGTCATGACCAACTGGGAGGACAGTGAGAGAGAGTCCTAAACTGACCCTGAAAAAAAACCTCCCTGCCTACTTGCCCATCCATCCTAAGCGATGGATCGACAACTTGGAGCCGATCCCTCCCTGCACTACAGTGCAGTGGCGTAAAAAAACTAATATATACATAGTTGGTCACAGGCCAGAAACAGAAACGGAAAACTAGTAGACAACCAGATATACCAGACAGGATATAAATACTAACAGGGAAAAATATAATACATGAATCTTCATAGACACAGATACAAGAAAACCAAACTCTACAGCGTAGAGGAACTCAGGTCAGGATACTAGACATGCTATTACTCAAGATACAAAACAGGATATATTTCTGAAAACTTCAAGCCTTAGTGCAGAATCATTTAACAATAATACAGACACAAGGAACTCTATGTCAACGTTATGTGTAACAAGAAGACGTTACTGAAGTACTGAGCAAGTGTCCTGCTTGTGATGTGAAATGGCCATCGACCTAGCTTTTCTCTTGTCTGTATTCCCATTATGTACTCCAGCACTGAACCTTAAATAAACTGTGGATAACAATGTTATTGTGTTACTATTCTGAGATTAAGTTGTACAGTAGTAATGACAGTAAAGATTGGGGGAAAGGGGTGGTGGTGGATTTTTTGATGACAAAGTCAATATGGGACAGGAAGTTATATCTCTTCATAAACTACATCCTCTACTTAACATCACACCATTCATAGTTAGTTTGTATGGGTTAAAAAATACATGTATCCACATAGACTTAAGCCTTTAAAGGGGTACTCCGGCTCTAAGACATCTTGTCCCCACTCCGGGGGTTTAATCTAACGGGGTGCGGCGTGGAAGAACACGGGGGGGGGGGGGACCCCCACGATCAGGCATCTTATCCCCTATCCTTTGGAGTACCCCTTTAAAATGGAAGCCACCCCATTCTAAACCTATGCAATTATAGCAGTGCAGCTTAAAGGGGTACTCCGGTGGGAAAAAGTTTTTTCTTAATCAACTGGTGCCAGAAAGTTAAACAGATTTTCAAATTACTTCTTATAAAAAAATCTTAATCCTTCCAGTACTTATTATCTGCTGAATACTACAGAGGAAATTATTTTCTTTTTGGAACACAGTGCTCTCTGCTGACATCACGAGCACAGTGCTCTCTGCTGTCATATCTGTCCATTTTAGGAACTGTCCAGAGCAGCATATGTAGGATTTTCTCCTATTCTGGACAGTTCTTAAAATGGACAGAGATGTCAGCAGAGAGTACTGTGCTCGTGATTCAGCAGAGAGCTCTGTGTTCCAAAAAGAAAATAATTTCCTTTGTAGTATTCAGCAGCTAATAAGTTCTGGAAGGATTAAGATTTTTTAATAGAAGTTATTTACAAATCTGTTTAACTTTCTGGCACCAGTTGATTTAAAAAAAATATTCCACCGGAGTACCCCTTTAAGGTCATGTCCTCTATGCTAATTATTCCAGGGGTGGGAGGCCAAAAACATTCAGGCATTTTACTGCTTCACTCAGTGATCTTTTATAAACCACAATAAATTGAAATAAAATAAAATGAAATATTTTTAGGTTAATTAGGACACAGAGTAATATTTAGCTTATGCTGAAATAAAGCTCCATTGCCAATTAAAAAATTTTTATTCCATGCTTCAGGTCTCTACATGTAAATTGTTTACAGGCCATATGTAACAAAATATCACAATATAACATAAAAGGGTTGGTGTCATTAAGACAAGCCCTTGCCATTGGCTCTATTAGGGTACATGCAGGGCCACCATCAGGGGGGAAAAAACGATACCCCTGTAAGGGGCCCGGCCATTTCCGGCAATTTTTTTTTCTTCAATGTCAGCGAGGGATTGTCACTCACTGGCTGCTGGGGGCGATACATTGTACACTAACTGATTGACTGACTGTACTCTGTACAGTCAGTCAAATCAGTTACAGATCACACACGGCAGCGGAGACGTACCTCCGGGGCCGGCAGCCACTGTCTCTTTAAAACAGCGGGAGGTATGTCCGCTGTATCTCCGCAGCGGTGTGGAGCAGTAGTCTGTCTGACAGAGTGGAGCAGCGCGAAGGAAGAGCCTGCCCTGAGGAGGCCGGCGAGCCAGCACAGTCGCACAGAGCTGAGGTTATTGAGTAAAATAAAGGATTTAAAAATGAATGACTGGAGCTGGGGCAGAACTACATGGTGGGGTCTGCAGTATGGGGGGCAAGGACTAAGGCCTACAACTATATGGGGTCAACAATTAGCAGCAGAGAGGGGCCTACAACAACTATATGGTGGCAAGTAGCCCCCATATGGTTTTTGGAGGCCTTTTTTAGCTAATAGTTGCCCCCTCATATAGTTGTAAGCCCCTTTGAGAGGGGCCTACATCAACTATATGGGAGCAACTTAAACATGGGGGCCTTCCCAAACTATATGAGGCCCTCATAAAGTTTGGGTAGGCCCCTCTTCTAATAGCTATCCCCATAAAGTTTAGGTAGGCCCCTCTGTTAATAGTTGCCTCCATAATGGGGGCAACTGTTAAAGGAGTACTCTAGTGCTGACTATTCCTCCTCTGTTGTGCACGGGCTGAAAAAACAATTTAAATAAACTTCCACTCACCTTCCTCCGTTCCCCTGGAGCGTTGCTACAGCTGATCGGTCTTCTGGTCCCGCCTTCTTCCTGTGCACGGATCGTCACACGGCGCTCAGTCTATTACTGGCCGAGGCTGAACATCGCTGCGGCCAGTGATAGGCTGAGCGCCATGTGACAATCCGTGCACAGGAAGAAGGAAGAAGATGGGACGGGAGGACTGATCAGCTGATGGGACCGGAGGACTGATCAGCTGATCAGGGACTGGAGGACTGTCCGGAGGAACGGAGGAAAGTGAGTGAAAGTTTATTTACATTTTTTTTTTTAAGCTCGAGGAGCAATAGTCAGCAATAGAGTACTCCTTTAACAGGGGGGCCTACACAAACAATATGAAATAACACCGACCGACTAAAATATATTGCATAACCTGTTAAGGACCAAGGGCGTACCTGTACATCCTGGTCCCACTCCCCTAGTTTGAAGCGCGCTCACGAGCTGAGCACACTTCATACCCAGTGGGTCCTGACTGCTATCAGCAGCTAGGACCCACGGTCAATGCAGGGCATCCCCAAACGGGCTCATATGCAGCATTAACCTTTAGATGCCGTGATAAAAGTTGATTGTGGTGTCTAAATGCGGGAGTTAACAGTGCCGGTAGCTCAGTGGAGCTGATCGGGATATCCACGGCAAAATTGCAAGTCCCGATCAGCTAAGTGGATGGTGGGAGGGCCCTTTCCTTCCTCCTTGCCATCCGATTGGTGCTCTGATTCCCTGCCATAATATTCCTCCTTGTATACTGTACAAGTAATAGTAGGATGGTAACTTAACTTTTAATAACTCACACTAAAAGATAGTATTTATGTGATGCAAATATGTGAGCTGTAACACTATTGTGCAAAGTGCACAAGCTCAATGGACGCCAGGGTATACCTGCTAAAATTACAACAAATGGGGAGATAACTCCCACAATATGATCAATTATGTCCACAATCAAGAAACCAATGCCCAATGCCCAACCAGGGCTAACTGTGTCCAAAACCACAATGCCCATTGTGGTTTTGGACACAGTTAGCCCTGGTTGGGCATTGGTGTCCTGATTGGGGACATAATTGATCATATTGTGGGAGCTATCCCTCCTTGTATACTGGTCAGAAACAGCATGATGATAATAAGTATGGTGATAATATTTCCTTCTTCCTTCGTCATTGAACTAAAGGGCTTTTGTTTTTCATGGGCCGGGGAGGGGAGGGGGGGAAGGTGGGGAAAGGTTGGGTGGTGGCGGGGCCCAGGCCTTGAGCTGTGTAAGGGGCCCCAAAATTTCTGATGGCAGCCCTGGGTACATGTGTTATACATGGTGGGACCAGTTCTGCCATGACATCTTCCCTTGCATTTTAATGGCTGTCAGTTGCTGCTGAAGTATTGGTTCATGCTGGCTTTTTGTGGTGTGATGTTTTGGGATCCTTTAGGGCTCGGCCACTAGCTCTAGGTGCTGGATAAACTATTTTTCTTAGTACTTTGTTGTCATGTGCTTCTGTCTTGTTCACTCTGTCTGTGTGGGTTGTAGCATTTGATTTTTGGCATTTTCTGTATTATTGTAGAATTCCATATATTTTGAGTTTTCTAGTCCTGTTGTGTTTGAATTGTTGTACTTTATCTGAGCCATCCTGTGGAACTACTACTCCATGCCGGACTACTACCCTCATTGGCCAAGGGCATTTATTGGAGAGTTGCCATTTGTTTTTGCTCATAACATTTGACATCATTTTGTATTGCTGCATGGCTGCTGAATAATCCCACTATTTTGCTTTACCATAAACCTGGGTTATATCTAAGTACTGGGAGCCATTGTTTGGACCTAGAAAATGTGCCTGCAAAGTGTAAAGCCTGCTTCTTCAGTCTGGCAACCCGCTAGTGTTGTTCAAATAAAGATAACCACCACTTGTGACCATTCTCTACTGGCCAGAACTGATAGCTGCTAACAGAGTGGATTTGGCTTACCCATGAATTAAATGGCTACCTATCTACTGTATTTGAATGGGTACTATTTAATCCACTGATGTCTGCAGGCTTGTAAGGAGAATGTCAATCCTCTTACTAAAGTATTATGTTATTTTGATTGTTGTCATTGACACAGGGCCTTGTATGTATGTTTTGAATTATACTACCTTCTTGTCCCAATTGAATACCATCACTGGTTTCCAAAAGGACGATTTATTTATTATCTTCATGTGTAATGTGTCTTAAAACACATATGTAGCCAATATTAAATATGTCGCACTGGTGCCAGAGTGCACCAGCATGACATTTTCAACTACAGTACACAGCTCCATATAGTTTGCATTGCCAGTTACATTAATTTGTATGACACATTGTGCTACAAGTACAGGGCACCTTGAGTGCTACTTTAGTGCAGCAGGGGCTCTTGTTGAAATTTCACAGGATTACCATGCTACTAAACAGTAAGCCAGGGATGCCTAAAAGAACATAATCCCTTATGGCTGCAGCAGCATGATCTTTGTCCCAGCTGAAGCACAGGCTGAGACAAAGTCCAAGAAGTGAGGGCGGGACTGGCACTCTTCTGTGCTCACTGTCCTTTCAGACTCTTGAAAGAGGAGAGAGAACACTGGAAGAGATCCCCAGGATTGTTTTCTGTATTTAATTCCATACATGTTTCATAGATGACATATCCTGTAAAGTACACATTGGGGGACATTTATCACTGCTATCTTTCATAAGTGAGTTCTGTGAGTTATCTTGCTTTAGTTTTGCTTATGTGCTACAAATCTATAATACTAACACAGGAGGGTGATAAATTTGGAGCACATAAGCAAAACACAAAAGTTGCAGTTGAGTCTTTTTTGTTTGTTTAACTTTTTAGCGTTTTTTTAAAAGTGCTCATGAAATGAAGTTTTGTAAGTCAGGTCAGACCTGGCTGTGACTTGCAACTTTTTAAAGGGTTTGAAAGCAAGCTGAGGAAGAGGTTGAATAGCATCCCGAAACGCGTCTAGTCTAGTGTCAACAGAACGCAGTGTGAAAACATCACGGACTTTGTGCCACCATCAGTCCACTACTAGTTCCAGCCACAATACATCCAGAGATCTACTATTGATATTGGGATCTAACTGCCAGCACTGTGATCCATTTGCTGCCACTTGATTTATATACTGCATTTGTGGGTTATTCACCGATCCACCTGCCGCTCCTGTGATCTGCTGTTCCTGTGCTTCCATCTACTGCTCTCATCTTCTGCTGACCACTGACGTCAGATGCCTCCACCACAAGGGAGTACCATCAGTCTGCCTCAACCGGGTTCAGTGCTGTCTGGATCAGCCGTGCCAGGCGCTTGCAAGCGCTCACAGGACAGCCAGCAATTCCCTAACTAGCGAGAGGAGACAGCACAGTAAAGTCGGTAGTATAATTTTCTTTTACATCAGTGGCATATTGTTCAGTAACTTTGGACATTTAATCACCATCTTTCTATATCTCATTGCTGGACTTTAAATCAGTGTAATACCGGACTATCAGTTAAACAACATTGCCGGATTATCAGTCACATTGCCGTACTATTTGGCAGTTGTCATTATTTTACTTTGCATTAATTTTATTATATTTGATGTAATTTTGATAAGATTATTCCTCCCACAAGGGCCCTGTGAGGGGAATGTATATGTATTTTATTTTAAATACATTTTATTCATTTGATATTTGAAACACAGTCTCAGCCAATAAATTATTAAGCAATTACATTGAATTTAACAACTATTATCACTGTCCTTGAGGGGTGGGCTTCTCTTTATTTTTTCATAATTATTACAGATTTGTAAATTACTTCTATTTAGAAACCTTAATCCTTCCAGTACCTATCAGCAGCTGTATACTAGAGGAAGTCCTTTTGTTTTTTAATTTCTTTTTAGTCTGACCACAGTGCTCTCTGCTGACACCTCTGTCCAGGAACTGTTCAGAGCAGGAACAAATGCCCATAGCAAATCTATCCTGCTCTGGACAGTTCTTGACATGAACAGAGGTGTCAGCAGAGAGCACCATTGTCAGACAGAAAATACATTAAAAAAGAAAAGAACTGGCTAAGTTCAAATGATCTCCGAGCCTGGGTTCACCGAGCTTGGCTCACTCATCTCTACTGCTTTTGACATGTGGCTCAACAGAATCATTTTGAAAAACAAAATAATGACGCTGACCTGGACAAAAATGATATTATTAATAATAACTCTGGTCAGATGAGACCAAAATTAAACTTTTTAGCTTCAATACACTATAGAAACCATGCCCACAGGTGGCACCATGCTATGGGGATTTTTCTGTCCAGCATGTACAGGGAAACTGGTCAGAATTAAGACTCAAAGCGTACCCGTCAGATCCAACAAAAAAACTTTTTTTTTTAAATATATCACTCAGTACCTAATCCTGACCATATATATAAAATTTTTATGTGTCTAGCACCTTTACTTATTTTTTATTACACTTTAAATTTAGCTCACTAGTCTGAATTCCTCTCGAAGGGAGAGGGCGTGACTGTCACAGCTGTCAATCAAGGAAGTGGGTCCATGACGCATGGACACAGCAGGACTAGTATGTGTCCAAGCAGGTGGGGGGGGGGCAATTGTTTGACTGGCTTTTTCAGAATGAAATCTGAAAATTTTCTAATGAAAGAAATTGCAAAACCTATTGGTTCTGCATTCTTTACAACATATTAAAAGCTTTTGTATCTGACAGTGCCCATTTAAGATTGGAACAGAGGTTTATCTTTCAGAAGAGTAATGGACCATTTTCTGGCTAACATACAATGGTAAAGAAACAATTTCTATAATGTTGGTGTAGGGACTCGCAAGAGACTGTGGACCCTTGACTTGGGTTGCAAGCTTGCATATTTTGGCCAAAATATCAACTAATACCTCATGTTTATACTACAGGGGAAGTTCTTTTCTTTTTGAATTTCTTTTCAGTCTGACCACAGTGCTCTCTGCTGACACCTTTGTCCATGACAGGAACTGTTCAGAGCAGGAACAAATTCCCATAGCAAACCTATCCTGCTCTGGACAGTTCCTGACATGGACAGATGTGTCAGCAGAGAGTACTGTGGTCAGACAGAAAAGAAATTAAAAAATAAAATAACTTCCCCTGTAGTGATATGTACTAGAAGGATTAGGTTTTTAATCTTAATAGAATTAATTTGCAAATCTGTTTCACTTTTTGGCACCAGTTGATTTAAAAAAAATTTTTTTCCACTGGAGTACCCCTTTAATGTATTGTCATTGATATTGGAATTGCTGTAAGTAGTTCAGACAAACAGTGCAGACTTCATTCTTGGCGTTCTTAATTATATGGCTAAAAGAACCAAGCAATTTTCATATTTAGACAAGACCCGATTTTGCCGAAAAAATGTTTGCTGGGCAGATCAAATAGTTTAAGTAACCAAACCAAGGAAGATGTGGCCTGGATCAATAAAGTATTCTGAAATTTCTTTTGGAAATGTAAGAGTCTGCATAGTGATGAACAAACTATACACGTCTAGGGTGGATGGAGTTTCCTAAATATTTGTGGGTATAATGTAGCCAACATTTTCACATGTTTCAGAGTGGGTGGGAATTACGGGTTATTTTTCTAATCTGCCAGTACTGAGTGTCTTGGCCAGCGATTATGGCTGAGCTCAATGTGAAGTACCCTGCTTACCATAGAATATGCTATAAAACATAGCTTCTTGTTTAGGAAGCATTATGTAGAATGATTGTATACTTGTAGTACAATAACCTTAAAACAGATTAAAAAACAAAGACCTTAAAAGTTTACAGTATAATTTTACCAAATTGAAAAACAAATAGATGAATAATAAATAGATACATATTAACGGAAAGCCACGTAGCCAAGGAGAATACAATCACTACAGACTCCTCCTATTATAGCTATGACACTAAATAGTTGTGATAATATAGCACCCAATAGTTCTGTTCAGAGATGAGTGAATGTATATGCTTTACAGAGAAAATATTGCTCCATATAGTAAAACAGTGAATGATGTACAGACATTTTTTTTTTTTTGCCATTTCAACTTTCATTGTCTTACATACAAAAATATATCACCATACAGTGATTACTTCTTGTCTGTTACTGAACAAAATGCACTCTACAAAAGTCAATATTACAACTAGAGATGAGCGAGCAGAATCCGTCCATCCCAGATTAAACCCAAACTTTAGGAGTTTTCTGGCTCAGCGAACTCCCGAACTTTTACTGGTTCGTCTCGCGCAAGCCAGTAAATAGCACAAAAAACTGTGAACGCAAGCCAGTAAATAGCACAAAATACTGTGAAAGCATGTTTTTTTGGTGGATAGAAGAAGCAGGGTGGGCGGGGGTCAGTGAGATGAAGCAGGGAAAGCAGCAGATCATGTGATAACCCAGGTCTATCATGTGATTGGCTGCTTTCATGTGTCAGTCAGCACAAAGGCCAATAGGATGCAGCAAGGGACACAGATAAAAAACCAGTGACTTCACCCACAGCATTCAGAGTGACAGAGCGTTTAGAAAGAGAGATACAGATTAGAAAAAGAGAAGAAATAGGGACAGTTAGTGACTAGAAAGATAGAGAGAGATACAGATTAGAAACAGAGAGTGTGTGTGCATGTGTGTGAACAGGATTCAATGCAAGAAGAATCCTATAGGGGCTCTTATACACTAAAACAGCACATAAGAGGACATCCTAATCACAGCCTCTGTGGGGCTCGTCTTTTGCTACCACAACTTCAAAGCTTTTTTTAAGGCTCCTACCTGCATATACCTGAATTGAATAGTGTTCCTGAACAAGCTCCAGTGAGGTGCATTGATCTGTGCCACCCACCCACAAAGGCCGACATTTATCATTGTCTTTAGACTGTTTTTTGTGTCTACAAGAGGCGAAAAAAGGCGCAAGCAGGGTTTATTTGCTCCTTTTTTGCGCCTTTTTGTTTACACATTTCTGCTGATTTTGAGTTGCAATCCACTGATTTTGAGTTGCCATCCACTGATTTTGGCAATACACATGATATAGAAGGGATTTATGAACTGCGCCTTTTGTAAAAAGGTGCAAAAAAGGCGCAAAGCCACTGAAAAGTGTCTAAAACTACACCATCCCAGACCTGGCGTAGCTTTTTAGTGTATGTAAAGAGAGAACATTTAGAAAAGGTTTACTTGCACAAAATTTATCAAATGCTCGGTGAACATTTCATAAATTTGGTGATCCTACACATTACCAGCACCCAAAAAAAGGTGTAGAAAAATGCTTCACTTACACCTACAATCATAAATGTGGGCCATAGTGTATTCAAGTGACCTGTAGGGCCTGTGAAGACAGTAGTGATTTGTAACTATAATAGTGTTCCTGAACCAGCCAGTGAATAGCCAATGAGGTGCAGTGATCTGTGCCACCCAAAAAGCATGTTGAAGTTACGGAGGCAGTTAAGGAGGCAGCCAATTTTATTTTCACATTTTCATTTTTTCCTCTTCACCTTCTAAAAATCATAACTCTTTTATATTTGGATTCACAGACAAGTAGGAGGGCTTGTTTTTTGCATGACCAGTTGTCCTTTGTAATGACATCAGTAATTTTACCATAAAATGTATGGTGAAATAAAAAAATTAAAATTGTGTGGGGAAGTTGAAAAGAAAATGTCAATTTTGCAAATTTTGGAAGGTTTTATTTTCACGCTGTATAATTTACGGTAAAAATTACATGTTTTCTTTATTTTGTTGGTCAATACTATTAAAATGATACCCATGATTACATACTTTTCTGTTATTGTACTGCATTAAAAAAAATCTCAAACTTTTCAACCAAATTTGTGCGTTTAAAATCCCTCTATTTTGACGACCTATAACTTTTTCATTTTTCCATATAAGCGGCGGTATGAAGGCTAATTTTGTTCACCGTGATCTGTGCTTTTATTGATACCACATTTGCATATATGAAACTTTAAATCAATAACATTATATTTTGACATTTACGCATGCGGAGAAGCCAGACATTTATTAATAATTTTTTTTTACACTTTCTGGGGGTAAAATGGCAAAAAAGAACAATTTAAATTGGGGGATTTTTAATTATTTTTTTTACTTTTTTAGATTTTTTTTTTACTTTTTTTTTTAAACTTTAATAGTCCCCATAGAGAACTATTTATAGCAATCATTTGATTGCTAATACTGTTAAGTGCTATGCATAGGGCATAGCACTGGCAATCTTCTGCTCTGGTCTGCTCGATCTCAGACCCCAGGAGATGGATGGGGGCAGGTGAGGGGACCTCAGTCCGCCATTATGGCAGCACCGCGGGCGATCCGATTATCCATTTACCGAACGCACTGCAACAGATGCCATGATCTGTATTGATCTGAGGGGTTAATCGCACACATCAGCGCGTTCGCTGATGTCCGCCATTACCGGCAGGTCCCTGGCTGCTGATAGCAGCTGGGAACTGCCGCACATGACACGAACAGAGATGGGCACATTTTTTTAAAATTTGATTTAGCCGATTTAGCTGAATTTTCGGAAAAAAATTGGTTTGATCCAGATATATTTGCTGCAAATCGCTATTAAAAAATGCTATTTCCGAGCTACAGAGAGCCTCAATAGGAGTGGAGAACACTTTGCCTTGCCGTAACACGGATAAGAAGTGTGCTGGGAAAGTGAAATAATACTGTTATTCAGTATGACATGCAGATTACAGGCATCACTATTAGAATCACTTACGCAGAGCGGCACAATGACAGCGTCTGGATGTGGCAGCAGGGTCAGGAGACCATATCGTGTCACAGTTGAATGGATTAAAGAGATTTTTGAGATGTCAATTGAAAAGTTTAAAGAGATTAATGAGTTTAATGTTCCCCCAGCAGCATGAGATCATATGGCTGCACAATGACACAGTCTGGATGTGGCGGCAGCCTATGTAGGTTACAGAGCGGCAAAATGACAGAGTAGTGTGTCAGTTGGTCCTCCCTCTGACCCAGGAGGGCTACTGTGTAGACCCTGCCAGTATCATATGCTTGTCTAAAATATTAAAGGAAAACTGTCACTTGTTTTCTCCTGCACTATCCACAGGTACTGGTGGATAGTGCAGGAGATGCTGATTAAAATGAGCCCTATCTTGTCCGGATCTGCCCCGCCATTCTTCCGCAATTGTAGTTTTATTATGTGTTGAAATCTTCCTGTAACTGGCACAGGAGGGGCTTCCGTGCTTGACTGGCACTGACATCAGCGCCGCTTATGAATATTCATCCCCCCTCCCTCCAGTTAGGAGCGGCAAAGAGAGGGAGAGCTGGAGGGAGGGGAGATGAATATTCATAAGTGGCGCTGACGTCAGTGCCAGTCAAGCGCCGAAGCCCCTCCCGTGCCAGTTACAGGAAGATTTCAACACATAATAAAACTACAATTGCGGGAGAACAGCGGCGCAGATCCGGACAAGGTAGGGCTCATTTTATTCAGCGTCTCCCGCAATATCCACCAGTACCTGTGGATAGTGCGGGAGAAAACAAGTGATAGTTTTCCTTTAAGCCATGCACGTCTAAGTAAACACAGCTGGTACTGTGAAACTGCATATGAATGTGTCATTTAATCAGTTTTGGTTTATTTTTATCACTCCAACCTGTTTCCTTGGATCTTTGTGGTAATTTCAGAGCTAATATATGACGACGAACAGCTTAAGGAGGGTGTGCAACCTGATTGAACATGTATGCCATGTTATGGTTTATTTTTATCACTCCAACTCGTTTCCTTGGAGCCTGGATGTGGCAGAAGCCTGACGAGACCATAGGGCCTCACAATTAACCCCTTAAGGACGGACCCATTTTTAACCTTTACCCCTTAAGAACTCAGCCCATTTTGGCCTTAAGGCCTCGCCTTTAAAAAATCATAACTCTTCAATATTTTCATCCACAGACTAGTATGAGGGCTTGTTTTTTTTTTTGCATGACCAGTTGTCCGTTGTAATGCCATCACTTACTTTACCATAAAATGTATGTCGCAACCAAATAAATACAATTTGTGTGGGGAAATCAAAAAGAAAAAAATTTGCAAATTTTGGAAGGTTTCGTCTTCACGCCGTACAATTTACGGTAAAAATGACATGTGTTCTTTATTCTTTGGGTCAATACAATTAAAATGATACCCATGATTACATACTTTTCTGTTACTGTTGCACTTAAAAAAAAAAATCGCAAACTTTTTAACCAAAATAGTACGTTTAAAATCCCTCTACTTTGAAGACCTATAACGTTTAAATTTTTTGCTCCGTGATCTGTACTCTTTATTGATATCATAGTTGCATATATAAAACTTTGAATACATTTTTATAAATTTTTTGGGCAATACAATGTTTAAAAAAAGCAGCAATTTTGGACAATTTTTTTTATGTTCATGCCATTCAATGTACGGTATCATTAACATTATATTTTAATAGTTTGGATATTTACACATGCGTCAATACCAAATATGTTTATAAAAATATTTTTTTTTACACTTTTTGGGGGTAAAATGGGGAAAATGGGACAATTTACATTTTTACTGGAGGAGGGGATTTTTCTATTTTTTTTATTTTTTTTACTTTTTTAAATTTAAATTTTACACTTTAATAGTCCCCATTGTTAATACTGTTCAGTGCTATGCATAGCACTGGAAACGTCGCGTATCAGACTATGCCGTCCTGACGCTGCAGCTCAAGGAGGGTGTGCTTTGCGGTTGCTGAAGTGCATGCAAAGTTTCTTAGCCATTGTTAGGATGTCTTGCAGATGGGTGGAACACTTTAGGAACCTCTTGACAACCAGATTGAACATGTGTGCCATGCATGGCGCATGGCTCAGACTTCCTTGATGCAGCGCAGACAAGATGTTCTTCCCGTTGTCGGTCACCATGGTTCCCATTTCCAGTTTTCGTGGAATAAGCCATGATTTGATTTCTTGATGAATGACTTTTAGCAGTTCCTCCCCTGTGTGACTCCGCTCGCCAAAGCAAACCATGTGAAGAACAGTGTGACATAACGTGACACAGCCTGACCGTAGTTACAGCTCCACATGTCGGCACTGCTGTGCACTTTTGTACACATCGACAGGCTCAAGGACTGGCTCACCTTCTGTTCCACAAAATTCCACAAAACCAGGGTGATGCTGTGGATGTTGTGTATCTGGACTTTTCTAAGGCATTTGAAACTGTGCCACACAAAAGGTTAGTACATAAAATGAGGATTCTGGGACTAGGGGAGGACATATGTAAATGGGTTAGCAACTGGTACAGTGATAGAAAGCAGAGGGAGGGTATCAATGGAACATACTCTGGTTGGGTGACAGTTCCAGTTTGGTTCAGGACAAAAAAACAAGTAGAAACTTAGCCTAATGATGGGAAGCAGAACTCTGACGTGCTCCCCGTCATTAAAGGGGTACTCCGGTGAAAACCTTTTTTCTTTTAAATCAACTGGTGGCAGAAAGTTAAACATATTGGTAAATTACTTCTATTAAAAAATCTTAATCCTTCCAGTACTTATTAGCTGCTGAATGCTACAGAGGAAATTCCTTTCTTTTTGGAACACTGATGACATCAGAAACACAGTGTTCTCTGCTGACATCTCTGTCCAGTGGGTAGCACTGCTGCCTTGCAGTGCCGGGGACTTGGGTTAAAATCCCACTAAGGACAACAATAAATAAAGCGTTATTATTATTATAATATCGTCAGCAGAGAGGACTGTGTTCGTGATGTCATCAGAGAGCATTCCAAAAAGAAAAGAATTTCCTCTGTAGTATTCAGCAGCTAATAAGTACAGGAAGGATTAAGTTCTTTTAATAGAAGTAATTTACAAATATGTTTAACTTTCTGCCACCAGTTGATTTAAAAGAAAAAAGGTTTTCACCGGAATACCCCTTTAACCATTTTGATGCCGTGATCACCATCAAATTATAGATGCTGGCTAGCTCTGAAAGCTCACCCCATTGGGGATGGGGTCTGATGAGCTAGAATGGCAGCGCAGGGGTCCTAAAACCTGCCTCCAGCCACCTGATCGATGTTTAACTAATGCAGCCTGGCTTAACTGGATCAGTGGAGCGTCAATCTAACTGTATAATGTTATGCAATAGGCATGGCATTATACAGTGAATTCAAGCTAGTGATTGCATATAAAAGCCCCTATGGGAACTGAAAAAGAGTAAAATAAAATAAAAAGGTTTTTAACCTCTTCAGGACGCCGGACGTATGCATACGCCCCGCATCACGAGTCCCTAAGGACGTGGGGCGTATGCCGATTGGGGACCGGACTGGGATGCCTGCTGAAATCATTCAGCAGGCACCCCGGCAGACATGCGATTTAATTCAGACATGCGATTTTCTGCTATTCCGGGGTGATCGGGTCTCTGGTGACCCGATCACCCGGAAAATAGGGATGATCGGAGCTGTCAGTGACAGTCCCGATCATCCTGAGGGATAGGAGCGAGGTCGCAGTGCTGCGATCGCCTCCTATCCACTGCCATTAGTCAGAAATGAATTCTGACCAATGGCAGCGCAGGACAGTGGGTTGGGGGGGGGGATAGGAATTGGGCAGTAAGCGATATTTACTGCTGCCCTTCCTAGAGGGTGCCAAACTGCAACTTCCAGCATGCCCAGACAGCCAAAGGCTATCTGGGCATGCTGAGAGTTGTAGTTTTGCAACATCTGGAGCATCACAGTTTGGAGACCCCTGTTACAGTGGTGCCCAAACGGTAGCCCTCCAGATGTTGCCAAACTACAACTCTTAGCATGTCTAGACTGCCCAGGCATGCTGGGAGTTGTAGTTCTGTAACATCTGTCCCTTCAGATTTTGGAATTTTCATGAAATGTTTGGAAATTGCTGCTCTACTTTGAAGCTCTCTATTTTTTTCAAAAAGTAAAAATATGTCCATTTCATGATGCCAACATAAAGTGGACATATCGTATTTGTGAATAAAAATAAAATGTATTTGGAATATCCATTTTGCTTTGAAGCAGAGAGCTTCAAAGTTAGAAAAATGCAAAATGTTCAAAATTTTCATGAAATTTGGGGATTTTTCACCAAAAAACGGTGCAAGTAATGCCGAAAATTTACCACCAAAATAAAGTAGAATATGTCATGAAAAACCTCTCAGAATCAGAATATTCGGTAAAAGCGTTTTAGAGTTATTAATGCGTTAAGTGACGGTGGTCAGAATTGCAAAAAAAGGCTCAGTCCTTAAGATGAAAAAGGGCTGCGTCCTTAAGGGGTTAAAATTACACTTAAAATTATATTTTTCACTAACCAATCATGTACTGTATGTTGTCTTCTACTTATTAGGAGGAGTATTATGTGTTCATCAAAGAAGTATTAAATCCTCATTTCTTCTTTTGTTGTCTTTACATAGTCTGGGCTGGTGTTGTTTTAGAAACTTTTCAGTGGCTTTACACCTTTTTTGCGCCTTTTCACAAAAAGGTGCAGTTCATAAAACACTTCCATATCATGTGTATTGCCAAAATCAGGGGATTGCAACTCAAAATCTGCAGGAATGTGTAAACCGCGCAAATAAACCCTGCTTGCGCCTTTTTTGAGCCATTTCTAGACACAAAAAACTATCTAAAGCCAATGATAAATGTCTGCCTATTTTTTTTTAATACCCTCCCGAAGCTCCAGTGGCTTCACAGTTTGACATGGTCAATAGAAGAAACCAAAAAGGTCGTGTTGCCCTTATCTCTCTTTCTTATGAGTACATTTCCTTGTTTAGTAACATGTTGCACCTGTAAAAATGACAATTACAGGTGCCATTAAAATGGGGAGGAGTTGCCCCTGGGCCTCATAACAGCCACATTGCCGCCTCTATATTATGTATGCCCTTTGTCATGGTTGCTGGTATATGTGATTCAGGGTAATAAGTTGTAACCAAATTCAACGTAGTGTTTCAAATGTTAATGGTTCAATCAAAGACATAAAGTAACTCCCTCCTAGAGATTTTCTCATTCGTGACATTGGCTCGTATTTATGGATGTGTGGTCTGCTGAACATAAGAGGTTAAGGTTTTGGCTTGTTTCTCTTCTTTTCCAAATGTGATTTTTCATACATAAACATAATCCAGAAACTGGAGCTGTCTCTACTTTCCTAGGCTTTAATGTACAAAAATCTCAACAATCCAACATCATTCAGTTATGCCACATGGCTCATTACACTTACCCATAAATTATAGAAAAATAAAAATGGATAAGAAAACTGAAAACATACAGCACCATATCTAGTGTAAACAAGTTATTCATTTTTCATGCTTAACAAGTGTGCTTAGAATACCAGGGGAGCTTATTCTGAGGGGCAAAGCTTTCCATCTCTATTTCCATTAAAAGGTTTTCACTTTTTCACCTGTGCTCTTAAACTTTATAGAAAAACCATTGATATTGTCTGCCACAAGAAGGAAAGAAATAACCACATTTACTGTGCCAGAGTGAATTTTATACAAAATGAACTGATATTATGAACAGGTGTCAGGGATTTGTTTTTTGTTTTTTTTCTAAGTGAATTTTATTTTTAGTTTGAGTCTCAAGAAATTGTTTGAAATGTTATTTCACTCTTTTATTGTGAGCTGAAATGGATATCACATTTCATATATTTACTTCTGTTTCCCATGGCTAGACTTGTGAAACCCTAGTTCTGGAAGAACACAAACTTTTTTAATCATTCCAGAATTTTAGGAAAAACTTCAACCACTGCATCCATAAAATGTTTATATTTTTGAATGTACATGGAGTATATTATAACTAGAGATGAGCGAACTTTTGAAAAATTTGATTAGGCCGACTTGCCGAATTTTTCAAAAAAATTTGTTTTGATCCAAATTTATTCGCAGCGAATCTATGTTAAAAACAGCTATTTTTGGCCAACAGAGAGCCTCAATGGGGGGTAGAAGACTTTGCTGTGTTCTAACATGCATATGGAGTGTGCTGGGGTAGTAAAATAATACTGTTATTCAGAATACCATGCAGATTACCGGCATCGCTTTTAGAATCACTGCTGCAGAGCAGCACAATGACAGAGCCTGGAGGTGGCATCAGTATGAGGAGACCATATAGTGGCTGAATGACACAGCATGGAGGTGATGGCAGCATGAGGAGACCATATAGTGGCTGAATGACATGGCGTGGAGATGTTGGCAGCATGAGGTGACCATATAGTGGCTGAATGACACAGCGTGGAGGTGTTGGCAGCATGAGGACACCATATAGTGGCTGAATGACACAGCTTGGATGAGGCTGAAGCATGAGGACACCATATAGTGGCTGAATGACAAAGCGTGGAGGTGTTGGCAGCATGAGGAGACCATATAGTGGCTGAATGACACAGCGTGAAGGTGGTGGCAGCATGAGGAGACCATATGGTGGCTGAATGATACAGAGTGGAGGTGATGGCAGCATGAGGAGACCATAGAGTGGCTGAATGACACAGCTTGGATGAGGCTGAAGCATGAGGACACCATATAGTGGCTGAATGACACAGCCTGGAGGCGTTGGCAGCATGAGGTGACCATATAGTGGCTGAATAACACAGCGTTGAGGTGGTGGCAGCATGAAGAGACCATATAGGGGCTGAATGAAGCAGCATAGAGATGGTGGCAGCATGAGAAGACCATATAGTGGCAGGATGACACAGCTTGGATGAGGCTGAAGCATAAGGAGACCATATAGTGGCTGAATGACACAGTGTGGAGGTGTTGGCAGCATGAGGTGACCATATAGTGGCTGAATGACACAGCGTGGAGGTGTTTGCAGCAAGTGGAGACCATTTAGTAGCTGAATGACACAGCATGGAGGTGCTGGCAGCATGAGGAGACCATATAGTGGCTGAATGACATAGCGTAGAGGTGGTGGCAGCATAAGGAGACCATATAGTGGCTGGATGACACAGCTTGGATGAGGCTGAAGCATGAGGAGACCATATAGTGGCTGAATGACACAGCGTGGAGGTGTTGGCAGCATTAGGAGACCATATAATGGCTGAATGACATGACACAGCTTGGATAAGGCTAAAGCATGAGGGCACCATATAGTGGCTGAATGACACTGCTTGGATGCGGTTGAAGCATGAGGAGACCATATAGTGTCTGAATGACACAGCCTGGAGGTGTTGGCAGCTTGAGGAGACCATATAGTGGCTTAATGACACAGCGTGGAGGTGTTGGCAGTATGAGGTGACCGTATAGTGGCGGAATAACACAGCATGGAGGTGTTGGCAGCATGAGGAGACCATATAGTGGCTGAATGACACAGCCTGGAGGTGTTGACAGCATGAGGAGACCATATAGTGGCTGGATGACACAGCTTGGATGAGGCTGAAGCATAAAGAGACCATATAGTGGCTGAATGACACAGCATGGAGGTGTTGGCAGCATGAGGTGACCATATAGTGGCTGAATGACACAGCATGGAGGTGTTGGCAGCATGAGGAGATCATATAGTGGCTGAATGACACAGTGTAGAGGTGTTGGCAGCATGAGCAGACCATATAGTGGCTGAATGACACAGCTTGGATGAGGCTAAAGCATTAGGAGACCATATAGTTGCTGAATGACATAGCGTGGAGGTGTTGGCAGCATGAGGTGAACATATAGTGGCTGAATGACACAGGGTGGAGGTGTTGGCAGCATGAGGTGAACATATAGTGGCTGAATGACACAGTGTGGAGGTGTTGGCAGCATGAGGAGACCATATAGTGGCTGAATGACACAGGGTGGAGGTGTTGGCAGCATGAGGAGACCATATAGTGGCTGAATGACACAGTGTGGAGGTGATGGCAGCATGAGGACACCATATAGTGGCTGAATGACACAGCGTGGAGGTGGTGGCAGCATGAGGAGACCATATAGTGGCTGGATGACACAGCTTGGATGAGGCTGATGCATGAGGAGACCATATAGTGGCTGAATAACAGAGCGTGGAGGTGTTGGCAGCATGAGGAGACCATATAGTGGCTGAATGACACAGCGTGGAGGTGTTGGCAGCATGAGGAGACCATATAGTGGCTGAATGACACAGCCTGGAGGTGTTGGCAGCATGAGGAGACCATATAGTGGCTGGATGACACAGCTTGGATGAGGCTGAAGCATAAGGAGACCATATAGTGGCTGAATGACACAGCATGGAGGTATTGGCAGCATGAGGTGACCATATAGTGGCTGACTAACACAGCGTGGAGGTGTTGGCAGCTTGAAGTGACCATATAGTGGCTGAATAACACAGCGTGGAGGTGTTGGCAGCATGAGGTGACCATATAGTGGCTGAATAACACAGCATGGAGGTGTTGGCAGCTTGAGGAGACCATATAGTGGCTGAATGACACAGCGTGGAGGTGGTGGCAGCATGAGGAGACCATATAGTGGCTGGATGACACAGCTTGGATGAGGCTGAAGCATGAGGAGACCATATAGTGGCTGAATAACAGAGCGTGGAGGTGTTGGCAGCATGAGGAGACCATATAGTGGCTGAATGACACAGCGTGGAGGTGTTGGCAGCATGAGGAGACCATATAGTGGCTGAATGACACAGCCTGGAGGTGTTGGCAGCATGAGGAGACCATATAGTGGCTGGATGACACAGCTTGGATGAGGCTAAAGCATAAGGAGACCATATAGTGGCTGAATGACACAGCATGGAGGTATTGGCAGCATGAGGTGACCATATAGTGGCTGAATAACACAGCGTGGAGGTGTTGGCAGCTTGAAGTGACCATATAGTGGCTGAATAACACAGCGTGGAGGTGTTGGCAGCATGAGGTGACCATATAGTGGCTGAATAACACAGCGTGGAGGTGTTGGCAGCTTCAGGTGACCATATAGTGGCTGAATAACACAGCATGGAGGTGTTGGCAGCTTGAGGAGACCATATAGTGGCTGAATGACACAGCTTGGATGAGGCTGAAGCATGAGGTGACCATATAGTGGCTGAATGACACAGCCTGGAGGTGTTGGCAGCATGAGGAGACCATATAGTGGCTGGATGACACAGCTTGGATGAGGCTGAAGCATGAGGTGACCATATAGTGGCTGAATGACACAGCATGGAGGTGTTGGCAGCGTGAGGTGACCATATAGTCGCTGAATGACACAGTGTGGAGGTGTTGGCAGCATGAGGAGATCATATAGTGGCTGAATGACACAGTGTAGAGGTGTTGGCAGCATGAGGAGACCATATAGTGGCTGAATGACACAGCTTGGATGAGGCTAAAGCATTAGGAGACCATATAGTTGCTGAATGACACAGCGTGGAGGTGTTGGCAGCATGAGGTGAACATATAGTTGCTGAATGACACAGTGTGGAGGTGTTGGCAGCATGAGGAGACCATATAGTGGCTGAATGACACAGTGTGGAGGTGATGGCAGCATGAGGAGACCATATAGTGGCTGGATGACACAGCTTGGATGAGGCTGAAGCATGAGGAGACCATATAGTGGCTGAATGACAAAGCGTGGAGGTGTTGGCAGCATGAGGAGACCATAAAGTGACTTAATGACACAGTCTGGAGGTGTTGGCAGCATGAGGACACCATATAGTGGCTGAATAGCACAGCCAGGAGTTGACAGCAGCATAAGTAAACACTAGGCCTTCACAATTCCTAAGATTAAAAGATGAATTCAGAAATTTTAACCGAAGATTTTGGATAGCTAGTGCTACCTATCATAACAACATTTTTATTCCCAGACCCAGGCCTAGCAGCAGTATCAGTAAACTATATATTGCCTGAATGACACAGCCTGGATTTGGGTGAAGCATGAGGAGACCCCAGGGCTTCACAATCCTCAAGAAAAAACACAAGAATGTTTGAAATTTAAAATGAAGATTTTGTATAGCTAGTGCTACCTACCATAACAAAATTTTTATTCCCAGACCCTCGCACAAAAGCGGTATCGGTAAACCATATATTGCCTGAATGTCAAAGCCTGGAGTTGGCTGAAGCATGAGTACACACAAGGGCTTTACAATCCCCAAGAAAAACACAAGAATTTTTGAAATTTAAATTGAATATTTTGGATAGCTAGTGTTACCTACCATAACAACATTTTTATTCCCAGGCCAAGCAGCAGTATCAGTAAACAATATATTGCCTGAATGACACAGCCTGGAGTTGGCTGAAGCATGAGTACACAATAGTGATGTCGCGAACATAAAATTCACGAAACGGGCGAACCACCAATGACTTCAATGGGCAGGCGAATTTTAAAACCCACAGGGACTCTTTCTGGCCACAATAGTGATTTAAAAGTTGTTTCAAGGGGACTATTACCTGGACTGTGGCATGCCGGAGGGGGATCCATGGCAAAAATCCCATGGAAAATTATATCGTTTATGCAGAGTCTGGTTTTAATCCATAAAGGGCATAAATCACCTATTATTCCTAAATTCTTTGGAATAGCGTGCTTTAGCCCCCTTTAGGCAGCACATAGAGCCCCCCTTTAGGCATCATATAGTTAGATCCCCCTTTAGGCAGCACATAGATTACCCCATATTAGGCAGCACATAGTTAGAGCCCCCCTTTAGGCAGCACATAGGTAGAGCCTCCCTTTAGGCAGCACATAGAGCCCCCTTTAGGCATCACATAGTTAGATCCCCCCTTTAGGCAGCACATAGATTCCCCCATATTAGGCAGCACATAGTTAGAGCCCCCCTTTAGGCAGCACATAGGTAGAGCCTCCCTTTAGGCAGCACATAGAGCCCCCTTTAGGCAGCACATAGTTAGATCCCCCCTTTAGGCATCCCATAGTTAGATCCCCCATTTAGGCAGCACATACATTACCCCATGTTAGGCAGCACATAGTTAAAGCCCCCCTTTAGGCAGCACATAGAGCCCCCCTTTAGGCAGAACATAGATACCCCCATATTAGGCAGCATATAGTTAGAGCCTCCCTTTAGGCAGCACATAGAGCCCCCTTTAGGCAGCACATATTCAGATCCCCCTTTAGGCAGCACATAGATTCCCCCATATTAGGCAGCACATAGTTAGAGCCCCCCTTTAGGCGGCACATAGGTAGAGCCTCCCTTTAGGCAGCACATAGAGCCCCCCTTTAGGCAGCACATGGTTAGAGCCCCCCTTTAGGCAGCACATTTAGGCAGCACACTGGTTTTATTTCACAGCCAAAAAAAGGTATTTATTTTTATTTTTATTTGAACAACTGTCACACCAAATGTGATTTGCACTAGTGTGACAATGAGCAAAAAAGGTTGCCAGCGGAGTTCCCCTTTTAAGCAGAGGTCCCCAACCGGGGTGCCTCCAGCAGTTGCAAGACACACGGACTGAACTTATAGCCCTTTTAATACTGTAGTTAGTTGCTTGAAGGGACTTAAGTTTTACACTGGAGTACCCCTTTTAACCAGCGGTTCACTCCCAACCAGAGTGCCTCCAGCTGTTGCAAGACAAACGGACTGATATTTGAGCCCTAAAAAGGGCTTTTTTGGGTGCTGTCCTTAAAGCAGATGTTAGACTAGTGCTTTAAAAGTAAAGTGGACCCTGAATACACCACCTATCAGCAACCTAGCTATCACTTTCCCTATTACAGCAGGAGCAGATTCTCTGTCCCTCCACTTTCTAAGCCTACAGCATGCCGAATGAAGGTAAAATGGCGTCCGTGCAAGAGGTGGGAGGGTCTGGAAGGGAGGGACTTGCTCTTCTGAGTGTTGCTGTGTATGAGGGGGCGTGAAAGAGGACTTTCAAAAACTGTGATTATCTGTTGTGCGGAGTGAATCTGTGGAGTGGGTGCGACTGCCTATAGCCCACATTCATATTTTGGGTAAGTTTTTCTCTTTTGCACATAGTGGGATAACTGTTAGAGTTTAAACACCCTTTTTCATTTTTTTTTTTTCTCTGTTCCACCTCTAGGCGGAGGAGGAGTAGATTGGGCACAGGTGTATAAATCTTAGCTTGGGACTCTTAGAGCTTGCTCTTCTGAGTGTTGCTGTGTAAGAGGGGGCGTGAAAGAGGAGTTGCAAAAACAGGAGTTTGAATGCAGGAGGTTGAGATCGCTGTGAGTGTTAATTTCTGAACCCACAAGGTCTACAAAAAATTTTAAGTGTAATTTTGACTGTCTGTTTTTTCCTATACATTTGTGAAATCCCCATAACTAGATGGCCTCCATGTTGGAAAATGCAGTCCAATGTACATCCTGTTCAATGTATGCAATCCTTGAACAACAGTTTGAGGGTGCATATTGTTGTGCGAGATGTGTGCTAGTTGTCCGTTTGGAAGCCCAGATCCTGCATCTAGAGGGGCGACTGGCAACAATGAGAAGCATTAACAATATGGAGAGGAGTCTCCTGCTCACTGAGCAGGCACTCTCGGGAATAGAGGTGGGGGAGGACAGTGGGACGGAGTTGCAGGACAGTCAGGCAGTTAGCTGGGTTACAGTTAGAAAGAGGGGTAGGGGAAAAAGTGTCAGGGAGGCTAGTCCTGAACTGGCACACCCCAACAAGTTTGCCCGCTTGGCAGATGAGGGGGATGCCATTACAGAGCTAACAGAACTGCAGCAGGATACCGCCTCTGACCGCCAGGGGGGTGTCTGCTCCAGTAAGGAGGGAGGGAGGAGTACAGGGCAGGCCAGACAGGTACTAGTGGTGGGGGACTCAATTATTAGGGGGAAAGACAGGGCAATCTGTCACAAAGACCGGGATCGCCGAACAGTGTGTTGTCTGCCTGGCGCACGAGTTCGGCACATCGCGGATCGGGTTGACAGGTTGTTGGGCGGGGCTGGAGAGGACCCAGCAGTCATGGTACATATTGGCACCAATGACAAAGTAAGAGGTAGGTGGAGTGTCCTTAAAAATGATTTCAAGGACTTAGGCCGCAAGCTTAAGGCAAGGACCTCCAAGGTAGTATTTTCTGAAATACTACCAGTACCACGAGCCACACCAGAGAGGCAGCGGGAGATCAGGGAGGTAAACAAGTGGCTCAGAAGCTGGTGTAGGAAGGAAGGGTTTGGGTTCATGGAGAACTGGGCTGACTTCGCTGTCGGTTACCGGCTCTAACGTAGGGACGGGCTGCACCTCAATGGGGAGGGTGCAGCTTTGCTTGGGGAGAAGATGGCTAGAAGGGTGGAGGAATGTTGAAACTAGGGACTTAGGGGGAGGGAACCTACAGCAAAGTGGGGGAAGATAGTGTAGATAGAGAGGTGGGAATTATAAATGTACCTGGGGGTGGAGCGGAGGGAGGGGTTAGAATAGTTAATAGGAATAGGCTTCATAGGAAAATAAAACTTACACCCTTGAATCCCATTAACCCCAATAACATAAAGGATGGAAATGTAAAGTGTATGTTCACAAATGCCAGAAGCCTAGCAAATAAAATGGGGGAGCTTGAGGCCTTGATACTGGAGGAACATATTGATATAGTTGGGGTCACTGAGACATGGCTGGACTCCTCGCATGACTGGGCTGTCAATCTGCAGGGGTTTACATTGTTTCGCAAGGATAGAAGGAACAGAAAAGGTGGTGGAGTCTGTCTGTATGTAAGAAGTGGTATGAAAGTCAGTGTGAACGATGCCATAGTGTGTGATGATTTTGAGGAGGTGGAATCACTGTGGGTAGAATTACAAAAGGAGGGAAATACTGAAAAAATAATATTTGGGGTAATCTACAGACCCCCTAATATCACTGAAGAGATAGAAGTTCGGCTTCATAAACAAATAGAGAGGGCCGCCCGGGCAGGTACAGTGGTAATAATGGGAGATTTTAACTATCCAGATATAGATTGGGGTCCGGGGTTGGCTAAAACTACAAAGGGGCGACAATTCCTAAATTTATTGCAGGATAATTTTATGGGCCAGTTTGTGGAGGACCCAACAAGAAGTGATGCCTTGTTGGATCTGATCTTTTCCAACAACGCAGAGCTGGTTGGTAATGTAACTGTGCGGGAAAACCTTGGTAATAGCGACCACAATATAGTTACTTTTGACTTAAAATGTAGAAAACAAAGACAGGCGGGGAAGGCAAAAACATATAACTTTAAAAAGGCAAACTTCCCTGGGCTGAGGGCTGCACTACAGGACATAGACTGGGGGGAGGTGTTGTCAAATACTGATACAGAAGGTAAATGGGACAACTTTAAATCAACTCTAAATAACTATACATCTAAATATATACCAAAGGGGAACAAATATAAACGATTAAAACTAAATCCTACATGGCTGACACATGATGTTAAAAGAGCAATAAACAACAAAAAAATAGCCTTCAAAAAATACAAATCTGATGGGTCAGCTATAACATTTAAACAGTACAAGGAGCTTAATAAAATCTGTAAAAATGTAATAAAAACAGCAAAAATTCAAAATGAGAGACAGGTGGCCAAAGAAAGCAAAACTAATCCTAAATATTTTTTTAGATATATAAATGCAAAAAAACCAAGGTCAGAGCATGTAGGACCCCTTAATAATGATAATGGGGAGGTTGTCACAGGCGATCAAGAGAAAGCGGAGCTACTGAATGGGTTCTTTAGTTCTGTATACACTATGGAAAAAGGAGCTGACATTGGCCAGGTCAGTGCTGGTAACACATCATGCAATGTACTGAACTGGCTTAATGTAGAGATGGTACAAGGTAAGTTAAGTGATATAAATGTAAGCAAATCCCCAGGGCCGGATGGACTACACCCAAGAGTTCTTAGAGAGGTAAGTTCAGTAATATCTGTACCCCTGTTCATGATATTTAGAGATTCTCTGGTGTCTGGTATTGTGCCAAGGGACTGGCGCAAGGCAAATGTGGTGCCAATCTTCAAAAAGGGCTCTATGTCTTCCCCAGGAAACTATAGACCGGTAAGTTTAACGTGCATTGTGGGTAAATTGTTTGAAGGACTTTTAAGGGATTACATACAGGAATACATAGGGGATAATTGTATTATAAGTGATAGCCAGCATGGGTTTACTAAGGATAGAAGTTGTCAAACCAATCTAATTTGCTTTTATGAAGAGGTGAGTAGAAGCCTTGACAGAGGAATGGCTGTGGATATAGTTGTTCTGGATTTTGCCAAAGCGTTTGATACTGTCCCTCATAGATGTCTGACAGGTAAGTTAAGGTCTTTGGGTTTGGAAATTTTAGTTTGTAACTGGATTGAACACTGGCTCATGGATCGTACCCAGAGACTGGTGGTCAATGATTCATACTCTGATTGGTCCCCGGTTATAAGTGGTGTACCCCAAGGTTCAGTACTGGGCCCGCTGTTGTTTAATTTATTTATCAATGATATAGAGGATGGTATTAACAGCTCTGTTTCTATCTTTGCAGATGACTCCAAGCTTTGTAGCACGGTACAGTCTATAGAGGATGTGTATAAGTTACAAGATGACTTGGATAGACTAAGTGTCTGGGCATCCACTTGGCAAATGAGGTTCAATGTGGATAAATGTAAAGTTATGCATCTGGGTACTAATAACCTGCATGCATCGTATGTCTTAGGGGGGATTAAACTGGCAGAGTCACTGGTAGAGAAGGATCTGGGTGTACTTGTAGATCACAGACTACAGAATAGCATGCAATGTCAGGCTGCTGCTTCCAAAGCCAGCAGGATATTGTCATGCATAAAAAGAGGCATGGACTCAAGGGACAGGGGCATAATACTCCCCCTTTATAAAGCATTGGTACGCCCTCACCTGGAATATGCTGTTCAGTTTTGGGCACCTGTCCATAAAAGGGACACTGCGGAGTTGGAAAGGGTGCAGAGACGCGCGACTAAACTAATATGGGGCATGGAACATCTTAGCTATGAGGAGCGATTAAAGGAGTTACAATTGTTTAGTCTTGAGAAGAGACGTTTAAGGGGGGATATGATAAACGTATATAAGTATATTAATGGCCCATACAAAAAATATGGAGAAAAACTGTTCCAGGTTAAACCCCCCCAAAGGACGAGGGGGCACTCCATCCGTCTGGAGAAGAAAAAGTTTAGTCTCAAGGGGCGACACGCCTTCTTTACCGTGAGGACTGTGAATTTATGGAACGGTCTACCTCAGGAACTGGTCACAGCAGGAACAATTAACAGCTTTAAAACAGGATTAGATACATTCATGGAACAAAATAACATTAATGCTTATGAAGAAATATAAAATCCCATCCCTTCCCCAATATCGCGCCATACCCCTACCCCTTAATTCCCTTGTTGAACTTGATGGACATATGTCTTTTTTCGACCGTACTAACTATGTAACTATGATTGGCTGTAATGTGTCTGCTGACTCTGATTAACAGGGTCAAAGTTTACCGCAATGTTAAAGTATAGGCGGCGAATCGAACTTGACATATGTTCGCCCGGCGATGCGAACGCGAACATGCTAAGTTCGCCGGGAACTGTTCATGTTGGCGAACAATTTGCGACATCTCTAGTACACAACAGTGCTTGACAATCCCCCCCCCCCCCCCAAAAAAAAAATAAAACACAAGAATTTTTGAAATTTAAAATGAAGATTTTGAATAGCTAGTGCTATCTGTAAACCATATATTGCCTGATTGACACAGCCTGGAGTTGGCTGAAGCATGAGGAGACAATTGAAATGTATGATTTTTTTATTTAATTTAAGATTTTGAAATGTAAATTAATGATTTTGAAATTGAAATTTTAACTCCTAAATTTTAGTGTCACGGACCCCGTCGTGTGGGTACAAAGGGCCAAATCTAACAAGTCCCCCCAGGGCTCATGTAGGCACAATGTCTCCATTACCCTGGCCAGCCATTGTTTCCAACATTTTGAAGAACAGCGTGAAACAAATGGTATGCTAGATGGGATTTTGGCTAGAGATGAGCGAACTTTTCCAAAATTCAATTCGGCCGATTCACCGAATTTTCCCCCCAAAATAGTTTATAGCAAATCTATATTAAAACGGCTATTTTTGGCCTACAGAGAGCATCAATAGGGGTGTAGAACACTTGGCTGTGTTCTAACACGCATATGGAGTGTACTGGGGTAGTGAAATAATACTGTTATTCTGATAACATGCAGACTACCGGCATAGCTTTATGAATCTCTGCCGCAGAGCGGCACAATGACAGAGCCTGGAAGTGGCATCAGTATGAGGAGACCATATAGTGGCTGAATGACACAGCGTGGAGGTGTTGGCAGCATGAGGAGACCATATAGTGACTGAATAGCACAGCCAGGAGTTGACAGCAGCATGAGTAGACACTAGGCCTTCACAATACCTAAGATTAACCCCTTAAGGACCAAGGACGTACGGGGACGTCCTTGCACCCTGGGCTTTAAGGACCAACGACGTCCTTGTACATCCTGGCGTTTTCCGATACCTGCTGCGCGCCGGGCAGAGATCGGAACGGTATGCCTGCTCAAATCGTTCAGCAGGCATGTCGTGCAAATGCCGAGGGGGGTCCCGGGACCCCCGCATGTCGCTGATCGCCAGAGATCGCTTGCGATATCACGCAAGCGATCTTTGGCGATTCGGGTCATTCGGGTCACTTGTGACCCGATGACCCGGGAATAAATGGTGATCGGCGGTGTACAATTCACCCCCAATCACCTGCCGTTGCTGGGGAGCGGTGACAATACTGTCACCGCCCCAGCAACGCTGCTATTGGTCGGCGATCGTCTGGCCAATAGCAGAGCGGCAGAGGAGGGGTTAACGGCTCCTTCCCGCTGCTGGACCCACTGTTTTCGTTCAGTCAGCGGATGCAGCAGGGAGAAGAAGCCGTGGATCCCCCATCGGAGCTCCGGAGCCCCCTCAGGAGCCTTAGAATAGGGTAAGCTTATTGCAGGGACAGGTAGGAGTTCAATAAGTTAAAAAGTGACATAAAAGTAAAAAAAAAGTACCACCCCTCTGACCCCCTAATAGGTCCCCAGGGTCCTATTAGGGTCTGATCCCTGACCCCGGGTCCTATTAGGGGTTCAGGGAGCTGCGTGCGCCATCCCTTTTTTTTTGGCCGCAGCTTTTTTTTTTTTTTATAAACAAACCCCCCCCCCCGACCCCCTAATAGGTCCCCTAGGGTCCTATTAGGGTCTGATCCCTTACCCCGGGTCCTATTAGGGGTTCAGGGAGCTGCGTTTGCTACCCCTTTTTTTCTGGCCGCAGCTTTTTTTTTTCTTCCTATTACTGTAATACCCAAGGGTGAGTCCCGTGCCATGACCCATGATAACCTGTTGTTGGTGAAGTATAAAGATAAGAGGAATGTCCTTATACTCACCACTATTCATGGGAATGGCAGCACCCCTGTCCCTGTGCGAGGTACCGTGGGACCGGTCCTCAAGCCCGATTGTATTCTGGACTACAATCGGTATATGGGGGGAGTTGATTTCTCAGATCAAGTCCTCAAGCCATACAACGCCATGCGGAAAACACGGGCATGGTACAAAAAAGTTGCGGTCTACTTGGTACAGGCTTTTGTACTATCCCAGTACACTGGCAACACAGGGACATTCCTCCAGTACCAAGAAGAAGTCTTAAGGTTCCTGATCTTTGCTGACCGGGAAAGATCAGGCCGGACTTCCCAAGGGTCCTGAGTTGTAGGCGCCAGGATCGTCCCAGGCCAGCACTTTCCAGGTGTGATCCCCCACAGTGGAAAGAATGGACGATCCCAGAAAAAATGCAGAGAGTGTTACAGGAAGGGGATGCGGAGGGACACCAGTTACCAATGTGACACATGCCCAGATAATCCGGGCCTCTGCATAGACTGCTTCAGGGAGTATCACACTTCCATGGAGCCCTAAATTTTCCCTTTTTATTTGAATTTTCCGTAATTTGATTAATGTACCAAGTCCAGAGTACATTCCAAAATATTACCCCCATAAATCACTAAATTGCCCCAAAAAAACCTTTAAAAATAATAATAAAAAAACCTGATAAGACCTCTGGGGGTGTTATGTCAAAAATGGGTCAGAGGTCACTGAGTCACTATCATCCGGGACTTTTTTATGTTGCCTCAAATGCGCAGCGCTCTCTCTCCACCTGAGCGGGTGCGCATTTGAGGCAACAGGTTAGGGACGGCCACACACATCATATTCCCATAATGATGATTCAGAGCATAGAGTTTTATGGCGGGCATGTTTTTTTTTGTTTTGGCTATGCTCTGGGTCATCATTCTGGGAACATATCCTGTTTTATTATGTTTTATAATTTTCTGGCCCACTGAACCCCATATTACAGGCCTCTGTACCCCACCTGTCTACCCCAGTTATGGCCCATTGTCCCCCATAGTGTTTCCCTATTTTAGGGCTCAGTGCTCCCCCCATTAACGCTTCTTGAGGGGTGGTCCCACATCCTGGCTCCACATCAAGCTAAAGGTCCCTGACTGCGCTCCCACTCAAGCAAGACCTGCTGTGCACCCGCCAAGCCTAAATCATCAAAAAATAAGGTATGTCCTTACTCCAAGGAAATGTATTTACAAATTGTGGGGTGTCTTTTCTGCTATTAACCTTGTAAAAATGTTACATTTTTGTGAAAAAAATATATATATTTTTTTACACATGCAAAAGTTGTGAAACCCCTGTGGGGTATTAAGGCTTACTTTACCCCTTGTTACATTACTCAAGGGGTCTAGTTTCCAAAATGGTATGCCATGTGGGGGGTATTTTGCTGTCCTGGCACCATAGGGGCTTCCTAAATGCGACATGTCCCCCCCCCCCCCATTTCAGCAAAGTTTGCAAAGGTGACTCCTTCTCTTCTGAGCATTGTGGCACTCCTGCAGTGCACTTGACGTCCACTTATGGGGTACCTACATACTCAGAAGACATGGGTTTACAAATTTTGGGGGGTCTTTTCTACTATTAACCCTTGCAAAAAATGTGAAATTTGAGGGGAAACCCACATTTTAGTCGTGAAACCCCTGTGGGGTATTAAGGGTCACTTTACCCCTTGTTATGTTCCCCAAGGGGTCTAGTTTCCAAAATATAATGCCATGTGTTTTTTTTTTTTTTTTGCTGTCCTGGCACCATAGGGACTTCCTAAATGTGGCATGCCCCCAGAGCAAAATTTGCTTCCAAAAAGCCAAATGTGACTACTCTTCTTCTGAGACCTGTAGTGCGCCAGCAGAGCACCTTTCACCCCCACATGGGGTGTTTTCTGAATTGGGAGTAATTGGGCTTCAAATTTTGGGGGGTATTTTCTACTTTAACCCTTTGTAAAAATGTAAAATTTTTGGGAAACCAAGCATTTTCGGTAATTTTTTATTTTTTTTTTTCACATATGCAAAAGTCGTGAACCCCCCTGTGGGATATTAAGGTTCACTTTACCCCTTGTTACGTTCCCCAAGGGGTCTAGTTTCCAAAATATAATGACATGTGTTTTTTTGCTGTCCTGGCACCATAGGGGCTTCCTAAATGCGGCATGCCCCCAGAGCAAAATTTGCTTCCAAAAAGCCAAATGTGACTACTCCTCTTCTGAGAACTGTAGAGCACTTTTCACCCCCACATGGGGTGTTTTCTGAATCGGAAGAAATTGGGCTTCAAAATTTGGGGGGGATTTTCTGCTTTAACCCTTTGTAAAAATGTAAAATTTTTGGGAAAACAAGCATTTTATGTAAAAATATATATTTCTTTTACATTTGCAAAAGTCATGAAACACCTGTGGGGTATTAAGGCTCACTTAATTCCTTGTTACGTTCCCCGAGGGGTCTAGTTTCCAAAATGGTATGCCATGTGGGTTTTTTTTTTTTTGCTGTTTTGGCACCCTAGGGGCTTCCTAAAGGTGACATGCCCCCCAAAACGATTTCAGAAAAATGTTCTCTCCAAAATCCCCTTGTCGCTCCTTCCCTTCTGAGCCCTCTACTGCGCCCGCCGAACAATTTACATAGACATATGAGGTATGTGCTTACTCGAGAGAAATTGGGCTACAAATACCAGTAAAAATGTTTCCTTTTTCCCCTTGCAAAAATTCAAAAATTGGGTCTACAAGAACATGCGGTTGTAAAAATGAAGATTGTGAATTTTCTCCATCACTTTGCTGCTATTCCTGTGAAACCCCTAAAGGGTTAAAACAGTTACTGAATGTCATTTTGAATACTTTGGGGGGTGTAGTTTTTATAATGGGGTAATTTATGGGGTATTTCATTTTTTTCATCAAATTTGGGGATTTTTCACCATGAAAGGATGCAAGTTGCCCCAAAATTTTACCACTATGTTAAAGCAGAATATGTCACGAAAAAACAATCTCGGAATCAAAATGATAACTAAAAGCATTCCAGAGTTATTAATGTTTAAAGTTACAGTGGTCAGATGTGCAAAAAACGCTCTGGTCCTAAGGTGTAAAATGGCCTGGTCCTTAAGGGGTTAAAAGATGAATTCAGAAATTTAAACCAAAGATTTTGGATAGCTAGTGCTACCTATCATAACAACATTTTTATTCCCAGACCCAGGCCTAGCAGCAGTATCAGTAAACTATATATTGCCTGAATGACAAAGCCTGGATTTGGCTGAAGCATGAGGAGACCCCAGGGCTTCACAATCCCCAAGAAAAAACACAAGAATGTTTGAAATTCAAATTGAAGATTTTGGATAGCTAGTGCTACCTACCATAACAACATTTTTATTTCCAGACCCTCGCACAAAAGCGGTATCAGTAAACCATATATGGCCTCAATGACAAAGCCTGGAGTTGGCTGAAGCATGAGTACACACAAGGGCTTTACAATCCCCAAGATAAAACACAAGAATTTTTGAAATTTAAATTGAAGATTTTGGATACCTAGTGTTACTTACCATAAAAACATTTTTATTCCCAGGCCAAGCAGCAGTATTAGTAAACAATATATTGCCAGAATGACACAGCCTGGAGTTGGCTGAAGCATGAGGAGACCATTGAAATGTATGATTTTTTTTATTTAAATTTAAGATTTTGAAATGTAAATTAATGATTTTGAAATTGAACTTTTAACTCCTAAGTTTTAGTGTCCCGGACCCCGGGAGCTGTAAAGGACATGTATTGTCTCTGACCATAAGAGATGAGCGAACTTTTCAAAAATTCGATTCGGCCGATTAGCAGAATTTTCCCGAACAGTTTGTTTCGATCCGAATTTGTTTGCGGCGAATCGATATTAAAAAGGCTATTTCTAGCCCACATACAGCCTCTATAGGGGTATGGAACACTTTGCTGTGTCCTAAAACGCATATGGCTGGGGTAGTGAAATAATACTGTTATTCAGAATAGCATGCAGATTACCGGCAGCGCTCTTAGAATCACTGCCGCAAATTTGAAATTTCCAGAACCAGGCCCCACCCCTGCGGCATCAGTAACCCATATATTGCCTGCATGACACAGCCTGGAGTTGGCTGATGCAAGAGTACACACCAGGGCTTCACAATCCCCCCCAAAAAAACAACACAATATATGAAATTTTTGACAAAGATTTCTCATAGGTAGCACCCGATATCCAAAAATTAGAAATTTCCAGACCCAGGCCCCACCTCTGCGGCATCAGGAACCCATATATTGCCTGAAGGACACAGCCTGGAGTTGGCTGCTGCACCAGTACACACCCGTGCTTCACAATCCCCTCCAAAAAACAACAACATTTTAGAAATTTTTTGAAGAAATACCTTTGTGTAAGAACAAGCGCATATCCAACAGTTCAGAAGACTCTATAATGCAGGACGGTGGACCACCCAAAGACATTCTTCTCAAAAATAATAAACCACAAAATGTTTGAATTTTTTTTACAAAAATGAATTCAATATGTGTGTAAGCGCATCTGTCTCCATAAGATCAGATCACGAAAGTACTTTTTTTGCCCAAAATGATGAAGCAGAGTATAATCCCGGTCCGTTTTTTTTTTTCATTAAAAAATCACACGCAACAAGTGTTCCGTTGTGTAACGATTAGCATTCTGGAAAATTCTATTTTATTACCAATAAAATTATCAGTAAATAAAAAAATAAAAAACACTACCAAAAGAGTGTTTAATTACCCCATACATTACACCAGGAGCAGTCAGGAGTAGGCCTCAGCAGTACCCAAGAGGCTTTAATAACCCCCTACCTTTGCAGAATCAATTGCGAGATCGAGCAATACCAGGTGTGTTATGCCCTCAGATTTCCAGGGCCGCAGACGCACTCCACTGTGTGTCTCTATCTTTCATCGACCGTTGCTGGTAATCCGCTAACTCCCGGAAAGGTAAGCTGCCGCGAAGCAGGTGGTCTCCCCCGGGCACGTTTGGCTCCAGAATTTCCACTACTGCCACACCACAATGACTGCCAACCGTGCTACCGCCTTGTTGACTCAAGGGCAACCTGCAACTCTCTTTCCCCGATTATGAACCCCCTTCTCCTGAGATCGAGCAATAACAGGTGTGTTATGCCCTCAGATGTCCGGGGCCGCAGGCGCGCTCCACTGAACGGATTAGGGTGTGTCCATCTTTTTTGGTAGCAGCCGCAATCCAAAAATGTTTAATTCCCAGACCCAGGCCCCTCCTTTGCGGCATCAGGAACCCATAGATTGCCTGAAAGACACAGCCTGAAGTTGGCTGATGCACGTGTACACACCCAGGCTTCACAATCCAACCCAAAAAAAAACAAATTTTATTTAAATTTTCTGACAAAATACCTGTTTTTTAAAAACATGCGCATATACAGCATTTCAGAAGACTCTATAATGCAGGACGATGGACCACCAATAGACATTCTTCTCAAAAATAATAAACCACACAATATGTTCGTTCAAGTTTTAAAAAATATTTGAAATTCCAAGACCAAGGCCCCACCTCTGCTGCATCTGTAACCCATATATTGCCTAACGGACTCAGACTGGAGTTGACTGATGCAGTACACACTACACACCCGTCACACGGGCTTCACAATCCACACAAAAAAAAATGCTAAATTTTATTGAAATTGTCTGACAAAATACCTTTTTTAAAAAAAAACAAGCGCATATACAGCAGTTCAGAAGACTCTATAATGCAGGATGGTGGACCACCAAAAGACATTCTTCTCAAAAATAATAAACCACACAATGTTTGAAATTTGGTTAAAAAAATTATTGCATGTGTGTAAGCGCATCTGTCTCCAAAAAATCAGATGACAAAAGGATTCTAATCGCCAAAAATGATTAAGCAGAGTTAATCCCTCTCTATCTATTTATTTTTTTCATTAAAAAATCACACGCAACAAGCGTTCCGTTGTGTAACGGTTAGCATTCTGCAAAATTACATTTTATTACTAATAAAATTACCAGTAAATTTAACCATAACACTACCGGAGTGTTTAATTACCCCATACATTGCACCAGGAGCAGTCAGGAGTAGGCCTCAGCAGTACCCAAGAGGCTTCAATAACCCCTTACCTTGCCCGAACAATTGCGAGATCGAGCAATAACAGGTGTGTTATGCCCTCAGATGTCCGGGGCCGCAGGTGCGCTCCACTGAATGGATTAGCGTGTCTCTATCTTTCAAGGACAGGTGCGTGTTGCACGCTTAAACCAGTTCGTGATCTGGGATTACAATTATTTAACCTTAAAACGGGGAATTACCAGTAAGTGAGGGTCATAAGTGTTGATTAAGTCCCTGCCCTTTGTACACACCGCCCGTCGCTATAAGCGATTATATTAGTTAGTGAGTTGGTTAGTGAGGTCCTCGGATTGGCCCAGGCAGGGTAGGAGAAGGCCCTGGCAGAGCGCCGAGAATTTAACGATCATTGTGAAAATTTGCATTAAGCATGTATTTAGCTACTGCTAAACATCCAAAAATTTAAGGCCCAAGGCCAGAGGCACCAGGGAGGCAAGTAGTTCCTGAAAGACACAGAATGAGTCTGGAGCATGCATTTGCAGTACCCAAGAGGTTTTCATAACCCTTTACATTTAAAGATCAATGTTGACATTTGCATTAAGCATGTATTTAGCTACTGCTAAACTTCAAAAAATTATAGGCCAAAGGCCAAAAGCATCAGTTTTTCCCATATTAGGAGCATAGTTGTCCCCCAGATTAGGCAGCATAGATGTCCCCCAGATTAGGAGCGTACTTGACCCCAGAGTAGGAAGCATAGATGTACCCCAGATTAGGAGCATGCTTGTCCCCCAGAATAGGAGCATAGTTGTCCCCCAGATTAGGCAGCATAGATGTCCCCCAGATTAGGAGCATACTTGTCCCCCAGAGTAGGCAGCATAGATGTCCCCCAGATTAGGAGCATACTTGTCCCCCAGATTAGGCAACATAATGTCCTCCAGATTAGGAGCATAGTTGTCCCCAAGATTAGGCAGCATAGATGTCCCCCAGAGTAGGCAGCATAGATGTCCCCCAGATTAGGCAGCATAGATGTCCCCCAGATTAGGAGCATAGTTGTCCCCCAGATTAGGCAGCATAGATGTCACCCAGATTAGGCAGCATAGATGTCCCCCAGATTAGGAGCATACTTGTCCCCCAGAGTAGGCAGCATAGATGTCCCCCAGATTAGGAGCATACTTGTCCCCCAGATTAGGCATCATAGATGTCCCCCAGATTAGGAGCATAGTTGTCCCCCCGGATAAGGAGCATAGTTGTCCCCCAGATTAGGCAGCATAGATGTCCCCCAGATTAGGCAGCATAGATG
This sequence comes from Hyla sarda, assembly GCF_029499605.1. Classification (NCBI taxonomy): domain Eukaryota; kingdom Metazoa; phylum Chordata; class Amphibia; order Anura; family Hylidae; genus Hyla; species Hyla sarda. Next base: position 81,258,463 of record NC_079197.1, on the reverse strand, counting down.
TCCCCCAGATTAGGCAGCATAGATGTCCCCCAGATTAGGAGCATAGTTGTCCCCCAGATTAGGCAGCATAGTTGTCCCCCAATCAGCGCGGGACGGTCAGAGCCAATCAAAGGGCCGTATGTGGCAAGCGTGCCATACAATGCCCAGGTCTGCCCCAGAGGGTTTCATAAACAACCACAATAGAGAACATTTTGTTGTAGGAGCATGGTCAATCTACTCCGAGCCATCTGTCATTGGTGGCTGGAAATCCTGGCTGATCCATCCCTGATTCATCTTGACAAACGTCAGTCTCTCCACATTTTTAGTGGACAGACGAATTCGCCTTGGGGTGACTATAGCACCGGCCGCACTAAACACCCGCTCTGATGGCACACTACTGGCCGGGCAGGACAGATTTTCCAGGGCAACCTCCACTAGTTGCGGCCATAAATCGAGTTTGGCTTCCCAGAAGTCCAGCGGATCTTCAACGGTTGTTGGCAGGGTCATGTCGAGGTAAGCCACCACCTGCTGGTTCAGGTCCTGCTCCATGTCCACCTGCTGCTGATGAGTAGCTTCACTATGCGGTTGAGGGAAGCTACTCATCAGCGACTGTAGACTCAGGCTGCTGCTGATTGAGCCGGTACTTCTCCTGCCACCCCTCCCCAGCAGCCGTGGCAGTGGAAGGTGAGCACAGAGGGCCCCCTGAGTCAGACCTGCGAGTAGATGGACCATGTGGCGGATAGGCATCGGCCAACCGACTACGTAGAAGCTCCCTGAAGTAGGTCAGTTTGTCCTCCCTCTCAGTGGGTGTAAAAAAGGCCACCATTCTGGGCCGGTAGCGAGGGTCTAATAAGGTGGAGATCCAGAAGTCATCGCGCTGACGAATTTTGACAATTCGGGGGTCACTACGCAAGCAACTCAGCATGCATCGTGCCATTTGTGACAGTGACTCGCTGGGACTACCTGCCTCCATCTCCACTGCATACTGCCACTGTGTGTCTGGGTCCTCTCTCTCGCCTCCCTCGTAATAACCCTCCTGCTCCTCCTCTCCTGTCCAATGACCAGAAACACCGGTCATCTCATCCACCATAAACTGTGCTCCGCTCTGGAACCCCTGTTCCACTGCCTCCCTGAATGGTAGCTTGCCGCGAAGCAGGTGGTCTCCCCCTGGCACGTTTGGCTCCTGAATTTCCACTACTGCCACCACCATGCTGATTGCCAACCATGCTACCGCCTTGCTGCCTCATAGACAAAGAGCAAATCTCTTCTCCTGATGATGATGATGAAGCCCCAGCTTCTGCACCCAGCTCCCAATTGCGATCGGCTTCATCATCATCATCAAAAGATGTGTGCACGTCACTGATGTCCTCCTCGTGTTCCACAACAGTGTCTGCCTCAGGACCCTGAACAATTGAAACACTGCCTCCCACATCATTCTCCGCATCACTACTTGCCTGCCTTGCGGAGCAAGCGACGCATGTCTCCTCACATTCTTGGCTGCCCATTAGCTGCTGACTGTCCTCTATTACAACGTCCTCACTAAATAGTGGAGCTAAACCCAAAGCATGAGATACTTCTTTGGGAGAGGGAACAGCATAGGAGAAAGGCAATGGGATTACGGGGATTGCTCCTGGGCCATGCCAACTGAGGGTTGTGTCTGAGGAACCCACCGACTCTTGACTGGGGTTGTCAGATGTCGCTTGTGATGATGGGGATGAGTGTGCAAACCAATTGACGAGGAGAGATTCGTCAACGACACGACCGCTGGGTGTTAACGGGAGCTCAGGCCTATTGCTGCGACTCCTGCTGCCACTCGCCCCAAGTCTGCTGCCAACTCTGCCTGACATATGTAGGCCTCTGCCCCTTCTCTGTGCACGTCCTGGCACTTCCCTGCCTGACATACTTAGTGCGTTTATGAGGGTATAGAACAGCAGCAAGCGATTACTTACGGCAGTCCTTTCAAAGTATATAGGCTCTAGACAGAATAACAGTTACTAAATAGTACACTCCTTTGTTGTATGTATGCCCTTTGCAATGATGAGCGCACTGGTATGCGTATTTCTACACAGAAAAAACACTTGTTTTTTAAATACACCAGCAGGTGTATACTAATGTGTGGAATAGCACTGAATTTAGCACAGAGACAGAAATACAGGTACTAAATAGTACACTACTTGGTTGTATGTATGCCCTTCGCAATGATGAGCGCACTGTTAAGCGTATTTATACGCAGAAAAAAATTTTTTTTTTGTTGTATACACCAACCGGTGTATACTAATGTGTGGAATAGCACTGAATTTAGCACAGAGACAGAAATACAGGTACTAAATAGTACACTACTTGGATGTATGTATGCCCTTCGCAATGATGAGCGCACTGTTAAGCGTATTTGTACGCAGGAAAAACTTTTTTTTTCCCTTTAATACACCGGCAGGTGTGTAACGTGTGGTATAACACTGAATTTAGCACAGAGACAGAAAAAAAGGTAGTATATGGTACGCTATTTGCTTGTATGTAGGCCCTTTGCAATGATAAGGCCACTGTTAAGCGTATTTGTATGCAGGAAAACCTTTTTTTCTTTAATACACCAGCAGGTATATAACGTGTGGTATAACACAGAATTTAGCACCGAGACAGGAAAAAAAGGTGGTATAAGGTACGCTATTTGCTTGTATGTAGGCCCTTTGCAATGATAAGGCCACTGTTAAGCGTATTTGTGTGCAGGAAAAAGTTTTTTTTTTTCTTTAATACACCGTCAGGTGTATAACGTGTGGTATAACACTGAATTTAGCACAGAGACAGAAAAAAAGGTAGTATATGGTACGCTATTTGCTTGCAAGTAGGCCCTTTGCAATGATAAGGCCACTGAAAAAGCGTATTTGTACGCAGGAAAATCCTTCCTTTTGCTTTCATACACCGGCAGGTGTATAACGTGTGGTATAACACTGAATTTAGCACAGAGGTAGAGTAACAGGTGAAAAATTGTAAAAAGGCACTAAAGTCCACACTAATATGACTTATTTTTGAACAGCAGCAGGACCCAACTGGACAGCACCACAGATTTTTTTTTTTACAGGGATTAAACCCTAAAATGCACTCTGTCACACAATTGTGAGAATCAGATTTGTGGAGCAACAGAAAAAACTTAATTGGGCTGAAAAAAGAGGAGATTAGATGCTCCATACAGGTAAGGCTGGGTTCACACTACGTTTTCTCCCATACGGGAGCGCATACGGCAGGGGGGAGCTAAAACCTCGCGCTCCCGTATGCCTTCGTATGCGCTCCCGTATGTCATTCATTTCAATGAGCCGGCCGGAGTGAAACGTTCGGTCCGGTCGGCTCATTTTTGCGCCGTATGCGCTTTTACAACCGGACCTAAAACCGTGGTTGACCACAGTTTTAGGTCCGGTTGTAAAAGCGCATACGGCGCAAAAATGAGCCGACCGGACCGAACGTTTCACTCCGGCCGGCTCATTGAAATGAATGACATACGGGAGCGCATACGAAGGCATACGGGAGCGCAAGGTTTTAGCTCCCCCCTGCCGTATGCGCTCCCGTATGGGAGAAAACGAAGTGTGAACCCAGCCTAAAACAGCTGTGAGACCTATGACGCAGGTGACTGCTATGCAGCACCTCTATGCCTGCTATATTGAGTAAGGAGAATACAAGGTTTTGCTAGAATCGTTCTCGGTCAGAACTGCAGCAACACTTTCCCTAATGCTGATGTCACCGCTGCATATATGCTGTATAACGCCGTTGTATGCGATCAGCACACAGACGTGCAGTCACTTCCTTTTCCTATCTCGTGCATATGAGAAATGACCAGAGGGAAGATGGCTGCCGATTATATAGGGCTGTTACATCACAGGGGTCAGTGAACACTGATAGGCTGCATCTCACATGTGATTCAGGGTCACCCCGCCTACCTTCATTCCCGCCGCTGTTTCCCGCCCTCACATAAACCCCTGCCCCATGTACTCACATGTGGATCCGCCATCTTAGGTCTCCAATAGCCTGGAACGCTGTAAAATGGAGTTTAATGAAGCGATTCGCGCGATAGAATCATGGCAATATTCATATTCGTTGCAAATCTAATTTTTCATGAAATTCGTAACGAATTCGGGTTCGTCAACTTCGATTCGCTCATCTCTACTAGCAATCCAAAATCTTCATCTCAAATTTCAAAAATTCTTGTATTTTTTCTTGGGGATTGTGAAGCCCTGGGGTCTCCTCATGCTTCAGCCAACTCCAGGCTGTATATAGCGGAAAAAAGCAGAGGTAGCGCCGGGTGTGGTGTAGGTCTCTAGCCGGTGTAGGTGGGTACCCAGGTGGAGGGTAGCGTTTCCCTTGCTGGTGATGGTAGCTTGGTATGCAGGCCTGCAGCGTGAGGATGGAGCCCAGAGATGGATCCTTATGTAGAATTGCAGAAAATGTATAAAAATGCTGCAGTGGCGCTTCCAAGGAATTCACCCATAGTCATGGGAATAGGTATAAAGTAAATAATTTATTTTTACAGCATAAAGAAATCAAAGAAAATAAATAAATATTTCTTTATTTTCTTTGATTTCTTTACGCTTTAAAAATAAATTATTTACATTAAATCTATACCCACAACTTTGGGTGAATTCCTTGGAAGCGCCACCGCAGCATTTTTCTACATTTTCTGCAACTCCAGGATGTGTCATTAAGGTAATATATGGTTTACTGATACTGCTGCTGGGCCTGGGTCTGGAAAGAAAAGTTTTGTTATGGTAGGTAGCACTAGCTATCCAAAATCTTCATTTTACATTTCAAAAATTCTTGTGTTTTTTCTTGGGGATTGTGAAGCCCTGGGGTCTCCTCCTGCTTCAGCCAACTCCAGGCTGTGTCATACAGGCAATATATGGTTCACTGATACCGCTGCTCGGCCTGAGTCTGGGAACATTTTTTTGTTATGGTAGGTAGAACCAGCTATCCAAAATCTTAATTTTAAATTTAAAAAATGATTGTGTTTTTTCTTGGGGATTGTGAAGCCCTGGCATCTCCTCATGCTTCAGCCAACTCCAGGCTGTGTCATTCAGGCAATATAGGGTTTACTGACACTGCTGCTGGGCCTGGGTCTGGAAATAAAAATGTTGTTATGGTAGATAGCATTAGCTATCCAAAATCTTAATTTTAAATTTAAAAAATTCTTGTGATTTTCTTGGGGATTGTGAAGCCCTGGAGTCTCCACATGCTTCAGCATACTCCAGGCTGTGTCATTCAGGCAATATATGGTTAACTGATACTACTGCTGGGCCTGGGTCTGGGAATAAAAATGTTGTTATGGTAGGTAGCACTAGCTACCCAAAATATTTTAATCTTTTAATCTTAGGGATTGTGAAGGCCTAGTGTCTACTCATGCTGCTGCCAACTCCTGACTGTGTCATTCAGCCACTATATGGTCACCTCATGCTGCGAACACCTCCACGCTGTGTCATTCAGCCACTATATGGTCTCCTTATGCTGCCAACACCTCCACGCTGTGTCATTCAGCCACTATATGGTCTCCTCATGCTGCCAACACCACCATGTTGTGTCATTCAGCCACTATATGATCTCCTCATGTGGCCAACACCAACACACTGTGGTATGTGGTATCGCCGAGTGCATAAATGTCTGAACTATAAAAATATAATGTTAAATAAACTGCACGGTCAGTGGTCAAAATTCCAAATTCCAAAATTGTGTATTTTTGTTCACTTTGTATACCATAAAGAAATGTATAAAAAGCGATCAAAAAGTCCCATCAAAACAAAAATGGTACGACTTCAGATCACGACGCAAAAAGTGAGCCCTCATACATCCCTCTATATAGCAAAATGAAAAAGTTATAGGGGTCAGAAGATGTCAAATTTACACATACTAATTTTGGTTCATGTAGTTATAATTTTTTTAAAGTAGTAAAATAAAATAAATTCTACATACATTTTTATGAAAAGTGCACTGCATAAAATGAGAAACCCCCAAAAGTTACAAAATGGCATTTTTTTCTAATTTTGCCCCATAAATGTTTTTTTTTTTTCTGGGTTCACCATTAATTTTGTGGTGAAATGATTGATTTCATTACAAAGTACAATTGGTAGCACAAGAAATAAGCCCTCATATGAATCTGTAGTTGTAAAATTGAAAGCGTTATGATTTTTAGAAGGTGACCAGGAAAAAACGAAAGTGCAAAACTGGATAAACCTGTGGTCCTTAAGGGGTTAAATTATGATAGTTAATGTTATTTAATATGTTCATGATGTAGTTCTGCACTGCAGAGTATGTTACTAGACTGATATATAGATAATATTTTCTCTTTTCATGTACTATAATTAATGTCATACTATTTCTATTACAATGAAAATAATATGAAATAATATAATGAAAATATGTAGAATAATATTGTTGCATGTAGATTTTTATAAATTACCTGACATTTATGATTCCAATGGTTTTAATGAAATTGTGTTCTCAATATAGACATATAACAAAGTAAGGAGGATAAGAGAGGGTTAAGGTACTGAGACAGGTGTTTCTAGTTCACCAGAACAGAACTCCTCCTCTTTCCTCTCTTTATACCATATCTAACCTTGCAAACCTTGTATGACTAAGGCTCTTGAACATACCCTAAACGCATCAACAATAAACAAGCATATCCTGAGCTTGTGCTGGACCCATCGTTTTTGTTGGAAACTATAAAATGTATAGCGCAACCCAAAAAATATTACTTTGTGGAGAAATTAAAAAGAAAACTGAAATTTTGCTACATTTGGAGGGTTTAGTTTTTACACAGTGCACTGTATTGTAAAACTGACATGTTCTCTGTGGGTCAATATGATTAAAATGATACTATTGTTCACATTAGAGATGAGCGAATCAAACTTGACGAACCCGAATTCGTTACGAATTTCATGAAAAATTCGATTCGCAACAAACATGAATATCGCCGCGATTCTATCGCACAAATCGCTTCATTAAACTCCATTTTACAGCGTTCCAGGCTATTGTAGAGCTAAAATGGCGGATCCACATGTGAGTACATGGGGCAGGGGATTATGGGAGGGCGGGAAACAGTGGCGGGAATGAAGGTAGGCGGGCTGACCCAGAACCACATGTGAGTGTTCACTGACCCCTGTGATGTCACAGGCGCTATATAATCGGCGGCCATCTTGCCTCTCTTCATTTCATCTATGCACTCAGATGGAGAGGACGGGACTGCGTGTGTGTGAATAGCTCATACCACAGCGTTACACTGCAACTGCTAGTCACATCAGCATTAGGGAAAGGCAGGAGTGCAGAGTGCTGTGCTGTTACTCTGAGAAGGATCATTGATAGCTAAACCTCCTATTCACGTTATTGACCATTGCAGCAGAAAGGGGCAGATATCTGTCAGCTGCCTCATACAGATCTCCAAGCTGCCTGAACTTTCTGAAGCATCTCATCTCCTAATTTTTCAGCTCTATTGAGTTTTTTTTTTCTCCACAAATCTTCTGCTGCTCAGAATTGTGTGACAGAGTGCAATTTAGGGTTTAATGCCTGGATTATTTTTTTTTTTTGGTGGGGTGGTGCTGCACTGTTGGGTCCTGCTGCTGTTCAGAAATAACTCATATTAGTGTGGACTTTAGTGCCTTTTTACCATTTTTCATCTGTTACTCTGTCTCTGTGCTAAATTCAGTGTTATACCACACGTTATACTCCTGCCGGTGTATTAAAGAAAAAAAAGTTTTTCCTGAGTAAAAATACGTTTAACAGTGGCCTTATCATTGCAAAGGGCCTAAATTCAAGCAAATAGCGTACCATATACTACCTTTTTTTCTGTCTCTGTGCTAAATTCAGTGTTATACCACACGTTATATACCTGCTGGTGTATTAAAGACATTTTTTTTTTCCTGCGTACAAATACGCTTAACAGTGGCCTTATCATTGCAAAGGGCCTACATACAAGCAAATAGCGTACCATATACTACCTTTTTTTCTGTCTCTGTGCTAAATTAAGTGTTATACCACACATTATACACCTGCCGGTGTATTAAAGAATTTTTTTTTTTCCTGAGTACAAATACGCTTTATAGTGGCCTTATCATTGCAAAGGGCCTACATACAAGCAAATACCGTACTGTTTAGTGTACCTGTATTTCTGTTTTACACCACACGTTAAACACCTGCCGGTGTATTAACCCCTTAAGGACTCAGGGTTTTTCCGTTTTTGCACTTTCGTTTTTTCCTCCTTACCTTTTAAAAATCATAACCCTTTCAATTTTCCACCTAAAAATCCATATTATGGCTTATTTTTTGCGTTGCCAATTCTAATTTGCAGTGACATTAGTCATTTTACCCCAAAATGCACGGCGAAATGGAAAAAAAAATCATTGTGCAACAAAATCGAAAAAAAAAACGCCATTTTGTAACTTTTGGGGGCTTCCGTTTCTACGCAGTGCATATTTCGGTAAAAATTACACCTTTTCATTATTCTGTAGGTCCATACGGTTAAAATTATACCCTACTTATATAGGTTTGATTTTGTCGCACTTCTGGAAAAAATCATAACTACATGCAGGAAAATTTATACGTTTAAAAATGTCATCTTCTGACCCCTATAACTTTTTTATTTTTCTACGTACAGGACGGTATGAGGACTCATTTTTTGCGCCGTGATCTGAAGTTTTTATCAGTATGATTTTTGATTTGATCGGACTTTTTGATCACTTTTTATTCATTTTTTTAATGGTATAAAAAGTGACCAAAATACGCTTTTTTGGACTTTGGAATTTTTTTGCGCGTACGCCATTGACCGTGCATTTTAATTAATGATATATTTTTATAGTTCGGACATTTATGCACGCGGAGATACCACATATGTTTATTTATTTTATTTTTTTACACTGTTTTATTTTTTTGGGGGGAAAAGGGGGGTGATTAAAACTTTTATTAGGGAAGGGGTTAAATGACCTTTATTAACACTTTTTTTTTTTACATTTTTTTTGCAGTGTTATAGGTCCCATAGGGACCTATAACACTGCACACACTGATCTCCTATGCTGATCACTGGCGTGTATTAACACGCCTGTGATCAGCATTATCGGCGCTTGACTGCTCCTGCCTGGATCTCAGGCACGGAGCAGTCATTCGTCGATCGGACACCGAGGAGGCAGGTAAGGGCCCTCCCGGTGTCCGATCAGCTGTTCGGGACGCCGCAATTTCACCGCGGCGGTCCCGAACAGCCCGACTGAGCAGCCGGGTCACTTTCAGTTTCACTTTAGAAGCGGCGGTCAGCTTTGACCGGCGCTTCTAAAGGGTTAATACCGCACATCGCCGCGATCGGCGATGTGTGGTATTAGCCGCGAGTCCCGGTCGTTGATGAGCGCCGGGACCGATGCGATATGATGCAGGATCGCGGCGCGATCCCGCTTCATATGGCGGTTGTCGGCGCAGGACGTAAATATACGTCCTGCGTCGTTAAGGGGTTAAAGAAGAAAAAGGTTTTCCTGCGTAAAAATACGCTTTTTTAGTGGCCTTATCATTGCAAAGGGCCTAAATTCAAGCAAATAGCGTACCATATACCACCTTTTTTTCTGTCTCTGTGCTAAATTAAGTGTTATACCACACGTTATACACCTGCCTGTGTATTAAAGAAAAAAAAGTTTTTCCTGAGTAAAAATATGCTTAACAGTGGCCTTATCATTGCAAAGGGCCTACATACAAGCAAATAGCGTACCATATACCACATTTTTTTCTGTCTCTGTGCTAAATTCAGTGTTATACCACACGTTATACACTTGCCAGTCTACTAAAGAAAATAAAAAAAATTCTGAGGAAAAATACGCTTAACAGTGGCCTTATCATTGCAAAGTGCCTAAATACAAACAAGTAACGTACCATATACTACCTTTCTTTCTGTCTCTGTGCTAAATTAAGTGTTATACCACACGTTATACACCTGCCGCTGTATTAAAGAAAAAAAAAAGTTTTTCCTGCGTACAAATACGCTTAACAGTGCGCTCATCATTGCAAAGGGCATACATACAACCAAGTAGTGTACTATTTAGTACCTGTATTTCTGTCTCGGTGCTAAATTCAGTGCTATTTCACACATTAGTATATACACTGGCTGGTGTCTACAACAAAAAAATAGTTTTTTTCTGCGTATAAATACACTTAACAGTGCGCTCATCATTGCAAAGGGCATACATACAACAAAGGAGTGTTATATTTAGTAACTGTTTTTCTGTCTAGGGCCTATATACTTTGAAAGGACAGACGTAAGTAATCGCCTGCTGCTGTTCTATACCCTCATAAACGCACTAAGTATGTCAGGCAGGGAAGTGCCAGGACGTGCACAGAGAAGGGGCAGAGGCCTACATATGTCAGGCAGAGTTGGCAGCAGACTTGGTGCGAGTGGCAGCAGGAGTTGCAGCAATAGGACTGAGCTCCCGTTAACACCCAGCGGTCGTGTCGTAGACCCATCTCTCCTCGTCAATTGGTTTGCACACTCATCCCCATCATCACAAGCGACATCTGACAACCCCAGTCAAGAGTCGGTGGGTTCCTCAGACACAACCCTCAGTTGGCATGGCCCGGGAGCAGTCCCTGTAATCCCATTGCCTTTGTCCTATGCTGTTCCCTCTCCCAAAGAAGTATCTCATGCTTTGGGTTCAGCTCCACTATTTAGCGAGGACGATGTAATAGAGGACAGTCAGCATCTAATGGGCAGCCAAGAATGTGAGGAGACATGCGTCCCTTGCTCTGCAAGGCGGCCAAGTAGTGATGCGGAGAGTGACGTGGGAGGTGGTGTTTCAATTGCTCAGGGTCCTGAGGCCGACACTGTTGTGGAACACGAGAAGGACATCAGTGACGTGCACACATCTTTTGATAATGATGAAGCCAATCGCAATTGGGAGCCGGGTGCAGAAGCCGGGGCTTCATCATCAACAGGAGAAGAGATTTGCTCTTTGTCTATGAGGCAGCAAGGCGGTAGCACGGTTGGCAATCAGCGTAGTGGTGGCAGTAGTGGAAATTCAGGAGCCAAACGTGCCAGTGGGAGACCACCTGCTTCGCGGCAAGCTACCATTCAGGGAGGTAGTGGAACAGGGGTTCCTGGAGACGGTGCCAATAGCAGTGAAATAGTGCGAACTACGGGTGGGAAAATCAGCTACTCTGCGGTGTGGTTGTTCTTCATAAAGAATCCGGAGGACCTTAGCGTAGTCACATGCAAAATCTGTGGGCTGAAAGTGAAGCGTGGCCAGGGTCCCAATCTCGGCACCACAGCCCTGCGTCAACACATCATTCGCACCATAAAGCGGCCTGGGATAACCGTGGCTCCGAGGTAGTGGTCCAGCCTGCCGCATCACCCAGTGGCCATCCGCTCCCTCCGTCATCCAGCCAAGGCTCCATCACCTCAGCCAAAGGGAGCATTGTGTCAAACAATCCTTCTTGCGCTGCTGCTTCCTCCGCTCATAGTCAGCCATTCCGCCAACAATCGATCGGCGAAGCCATGTCCAAGAGACAACAGTATGTGCCCACTCATCCAAAGGCGCAGAAGTTGAATGTGCTCCTGTCAAAGTTGCTGGTGTTGCAGTCCCTCCTTTTCCAACTGGTGGACTCTGCAGCTTTCAGGGAATTGATGGCTTGTGCCGAGCCGAGGTGGAGAGTCCCAAGCCGTCATTTCTTTGCGAAGAAGGCAGTACCAGCCCTGCATAAGTTTGTACAAGAGAAGGTGAGCCAGTCCTTGAGGCTGTCTGTGTGTTCAAAAGTGCCAACGTGTGGAGCTGTAACTACGGGCAGGGACAATACATGTCTTTTACGGCCCACTGGTTAAATGTTGTTCCTGCACAGCCACAGCAGCAACTTGGACAGGTCACACCGCTTCCTCCTCCACGCTCTCGCTCCCAGGCAGTTGGTCCTTTTACAGTGTGCGCCTCCTCCTCCTCCCCCGTGTCCTCGGCCTCCACTGCACATCCAAATCTCGGTGGCCCTTCATCGTAGCACGTGTGTAGGGCACAGAGGAGGAACTGCTGAAGTTCATTAGGGAAGAAATCCGAGTATGGCTTACTCCACGAAATCTGGAAATGGGAACCATGGTGACCGACAATGGGAAGAACATTGTGGCCGCGCTGCGACAAGGAAGTGTGAACCATTCGCCCTGCATGGCACACGTGTTGAATCTGGTTGTCAAGAAGTTCATCAAGTCTTCACCCCATTTGCAAGATGTCCTGACAATGGCAAGGAAACTGTGCATGCACTTCAGCCACTCGTACACCGCCAAGCACACTTTGCTTGAGCTGCAGTGTCAGAACGGTATCCCACAACATAGTCTCATTTGTGACGTTGCCACACGTTGGAATTCCACCCTCCATATGTTGGACAGACTATACGAACAAAGAAAAGCCATCACAGATTTTTTGATGATACAAGCAGATAGGAGTACTCCCCTGTGTAATTTCAATGTATATGTGACACCTGCCGTTTGCTGAGGCCCTTTGAGGAAGCCACATTTTTTGTTAGTCGCTTGAATTACGCCATGAACGACGTAATTCCACTCCTACATTTACTCCAAAAAATGATTGAAAACATGGCTGGTCACGGCAATGGAGATGTTGCGCCTACATCAGAAGGCTACATGAGTCCTGTGGGGGAGGAACTGGAGGAGGATGATGAGGGGCAGAGCGGAGCACAGTTTACGGTGGATGAGATGGCCGGTGTTTCTGGTCATTGGACAGGAGGGGAGGAGCAGGAGCAGCCAGAGGAGCTGGAGGGTTATTACGAGGGAGGCAAGACAGAGGAGCCAGACACACCGTTGTAGTATGCAGTGGAGATGGAGGCAGGTAGTCCCAGTGAGTCACTGTAACAAATGGCACGATGCATGCTGAGTTGCTTGCGTAGTGACCCCCGAATTGTCAAAATTCGTCAGCGCGATGACTTCTGGATCTCCACCTTATTAGACCCTCGCTACCGGCCCAGAATGGGGGCCTTTTTTACACCCACTGAGAGCGAGGACAAACTGAACTACTTCAGCCACATGGTCCATCCACTCGCAGGTCTGACTCGGGGGGCCCTCTGCGCTCACCTTCCGCTGCCACGGCTGCTGTGGAGGGGAGGGGTGGCAGGAGCAGTACCGGCTCAATCAGCAGCAGCCTGAGTCTACAGTCGCTGATGAGTAGCTTCCTTCAGCCGCATAGTGAAGCTACTCATCAGCAGCAGGTGGACATGGAGCAGGACCTGAACCAGCAGGTGGTGGCTTACCTCGACATGACCCTGCCAACAACCGTTGAAGATCCGCTGGACTTCTGGGCAGATAAACTCAATTTATGGCCGCAACTAGCAGAGTTTGCCCTGGAAAAGCTGTCCTGCCCGGCCAGTAGTGTGCCATCAGAGCGGGTGTTTAGTGCGGCCGGGTCTATAGTCACCCCAAGGCGAATTAGTCTGTCCACTAAAAATGTGGAGAGACTGACGTTTGTCAAAATGAATCAGGGATGGATCAGCCAGGATTTCCAGCCACCAATGACAGATGGGTCTGAGTAGATTGACCATGCTCCTACAACAAAATTTTCTCTATTGTGGTTGGTTATGAAACCCTCTGGGGCAGACCTGGGGATTGTGCGGCCCGCTTGACACTTACGCCCCTTTGATTGGCTCTTACCGGCCCGCGGTGATTGGGGGACAACTATGCTGCCTAATCTGGGGGACATCTATGCTGCCTAGTCTGGGGGACAAGTATGCTCCTAATCTGGGGGACATCTATGCTGCCTAATCTGGGTGACATCTATGCTGCCTACTCTGGGGGACAACTATGCTCCTAATCTGGGTGACATCTATGCTGCCTAATCTGGGGGACAAGTATGCTCCTAATCTGGGGGACATCTATGCTGTCTACTCTAGGGGACATCTATGCTGCCTAATCTGGGTGACATCTACGTTGCCTAATCTGGGGGACAACTATTGTCCTAATCTGGGGGACATCTATGCTGCCTAATCTGGGGGACAACTATGCTCCTAATATGGGGAAAACTGAAGCTTCTGGCCTTGGGCCTATAATTTTTTGAAGTTTAGCAGTAGCTAAATACATGCTTAATGCAAATGTCAACATTGATCTTTAAATGTAAGGGGTTATGAAACCCTCTTGGGTACTGCAAATGCATGCTCCAGACTCATTCTGTGTCTTTCAGGAACTACTTGCCTCCCTGGTGCCTCTGGCCTTGGGCCTTAAATGTTTGGATGTTTAGCAGTAGCTAAATACATGCTTAATGCAAATTTCAACAATGATCGTTAAATTCTCGGCGCTCTGCCAGGGCCTTCTCCTACCCCGCCTGGGCCGATCCAAGGACCTCACTAACCAACTCACTAACTAATCCAATCGCTTATAGCGACGGGCGGTGTGTACAAAGGGCAGGGACTTAATAAACGCCAGCTTATGACCCTCACTTACTGGTAATTAAACACTCATGGGTAGTGTAATTGTTAAATTTACTGGTAATTTTATCAGTAATAAAATTTAATTTTGCAGAATGCTAACCGTTACACAACGGAACGCTTGTTGCGTGTGATTTTTTTATAAAAAAAAAATAGATTGAGAGTGATTTACTCTGCTTAATAATTTTTGACGAATAGAATCCTTTTGCCATCTGATTTTTTGGAGACAGATGTAATAATTTTTTTAACCAAATTTCAAACATTGTGTGGTTTATTACTTTTGAGAAGAATGTCTTTGGGTGGTCCACCATCCTGCATTATAGAGTCTTCTGTACTGCTGTATATGCGCTTGTTTTAACAAATAGGTATTTTTTCAGACAATTTCGAAAAAAAATTGCGTTTTTTTGGGGTGGATTGTGAAGCCCGGGTGACAGGTGTGTATTGTGTACTCGTGCATCAGTCAACTTCAGTCTGTGTCCATTAGGCGGGGCCTTGGTCTTGGAATTTCAATTATTTAAAAAAATTTAACATATTGTGTGGTTTATTATATTATAGAAGAATGTCTTTGGGTGGTCCACCGTCCTGCATTATAGAGTCTTCTGAACTGCTGTATATGTGCTTGTTTTAACAAAAAGGTATTTTGTCAGCCAATTTAAAAAAAATTTGCGTTTTTTTTGGGGTGGATTGTGAAGCCCGGGTGTGTACTCGTGCATCAGCCAACTCCAGGCTGTGTCTTTCAGGCAATCTATGGGTTACTGATGCAGCTGAGGGGGGGCTTGGGTCTAGGAATTTCAATTATTTTTTTTTTTTTATTCAACAATTGTGTGTTTCATTATTTTTTAGAAGAAAGTCTTTGGGATGTCCACCATCCTGCCTTATAGAGTCTTCTGAAATGTTGGATATGCGCTTGTGCTTACACAAAGTTGTAAATTAAAAAAAAAATTATACAATTTGGTTGATTTTGGGTCGGATTGTGAAGCCCTGTGTGTACTGGTGCATCAGCCAACTCCAGGCTTTGTCCTTCAGGCAATAAATGGGTTCCTGATGCCACAGAGGTGGGGCCTGGGTCTGGGAATTAAAATTTTTGGGATTTCGGGTGCTACAAAAAAAGATGGACACACCCTAATCCGTTCAGTGGAGCGCGCCTGCGGACCCAGACATCTGAGGGCATGACACACCTGTTATTGCTCGATCTCAGGAGAAGGGGGTTCATCATTGGGAGAAGAGAGTTGCAGGTTGCCCTTGAGTCAGCAAGGCGGTAGCACGGTTGGCAGTCAGCGTGGTGTGGCAGTAGTGGAAATTCTGGAGCCAAACGTGCCCGGGGGAGACCACCTGCTTCGCGGCAGCTTACCTTTCCGGGAGTTAGCGGGTTACCAGCACTGGTCGATGAAAGATAGAGACACATTAATCCGTTCAGTGGAGCGCGCCTGCGGCCCTGGAAATCAGAGGGCATAACACACCTGGTATTGCTCGATCTCGCAATTGATCGTGCAAAGGTAGGGGGTCATTAAAGCCTCTTGGGTACTGCTGAGGCCTACTCTTGACTGCTCCTGGTGCAATGTATGGTGTAATTAAACACTCATGGGTAGTGTTTTTTTTTTTATTTACTGATAATTTTATCAGTAATAAAATTGAATTTTCCAGAATGCTAATCGTTACACAACGGAACGCTTGTTGCGTGTGATTTTTTAATGAAAATAAAAAAAAAATAAAAAACGGACAGGGATTAACTCTGCTTCATCATTTTGGGTGAAAAAAGTCCTTTTGTGATCTGATCTTTTGGAGACAGATGCGCTTACACAGATATTGAATTAGTTTTTGTAAAAAAATTTCAAACATCGTGTGGTTTATTGTTTTTGAGAAGAATGTCTTTCGGTGGTCCACCGTCCTGTATTATAGAATCTTGTGAACTGTTGGATATGCGCTTGTTCTTACACAAAGGTATTTCTTTAAAAAATTTCTAAAATGTTGTTTTTTTTGGAGGGGATTGTGAAGCCCGGGTGTGTACTGGTGCATCAGCCAATTCCAGGCTGTGTCCTTCAGTCAATATATGGGTTCCTGATGCCACAGAGGTGGGGCCTGGTTCTGGAAATTTGAAATTTTTGGATAGCGGGTGCTACTAATGAGAAATCTTTGACAAAAATTTCTCATTGTGTTTATTTTGGAGGGGGGATTGTGAAGCCCTGGTGTGTACTCTTGCATCAGCCAACTCCAGGCTGTGTCATGCAGGCAATATATGGGTTACTGATGCCACAGGGGTGGGGCCTGGTTCTGGAAATTTCTAATTTTTGAATAGCGGGTGCTACTAATGAGAAATCTTTGACAAAAATTTCTCATTGTGTTGATTTTGGAGGGGGGATTGTGAAGCCCTGGTGTGTACTGGTGCATCAGCCAACTCCAGGCTGTGTCCTACAGGCAATATATGGGTTACTGATGCCGCAGAGGTGGGGCCTGGGTCTGTTAATTTCAAATTTTTGGATAGCGGGTGCTACCAATGAGAAATCTTTGTCAAAAATGTAATATATTGTGTTGTTTTTTGGGGGGATTGTGAAGCCCTGGTGTGTAGTGTACTAGTGCATCAGCCAACTCCACGCTGTGCCACTGCAGCCATTAAATGGTCTCCTCTTGCTGCCAACATGTCCACGCTATGTCTTTCAGTCACTATATGGTCTGCTGACACTGATGCCACCACCAGGCTCTTTCATTGTGCTGCTTTGCGGCAGTGATTCAAAGAGCGATTTCACTACCCCAGCACACTCCATATGTGCAAAGTGTTCTATACCCCTATAGAGGCTGTATGTAGGCTAGAAATAGCTTTTTTTTTAACATCGATTTGCCGCGAATAAATTTGAATCGAAACAAACTTTTCGGGAAAATTCAGCGAATCGGCCGAATCGAATTTTTGAAAAATTCGCTCATCTCTAGTTCACATGCTTCACTTTAACTGTACTGCTTAAATAAAGCACACATTTTTTTTTTACTCTAACTTTAATCTGTAGCTTTTATTGGTTCCACTTATGTATACGTGACATTTTGATCACTTTTTATTTCATTTTTTTCTAGGATGTAATGTGACCAAAAAGCAGCAATTTTGGACTGTTTTCTTTTTACGTTTATGCCATTTACTGTATGAGATCATTAACATTATAGTTCGGACATTTACGCGATAGTAAATATGTTTATATAATTTTTTCCACTTTTTTTGTAAAATGAGAAAAGGAGGATTACATTTTTATTGGGGGAAAGGTTTATTCCTATTTTTTTTTCTTTTTTTTTAAACTTTACATTTTTATGTCCCCCATCAATAGATTGCTATTACTGTTCAGTGCTATACAAAGGCATAGCACTGATCAGTAATATCTGCAATCTAATTCTCTGGTCTGCTAGAAGGCACCTCCGACACCATTTTGAGTCATCATATAGTGTTGAGCGGCATAGGCCATATTCGAATTTGCGATATTATGCAAATATATGTACGAATATTAGTCATATATTCGCTAAATTGGCATATTCATAATCTTCGCGTTGTATTTTCGCATATGCGAAAATCTGCATATGCGAAAATTAGCATATGCAAATTTTAGCATATGCGAAAATTCGTACGCCAGTCTCACACAGTAGTATTAGAGCCTTCTTTACCCCATACAAGCTGGAAGCAGAGAATCACTGTGATGTGTACTTTGAAAAAAAACAAACAAATATTCGTAATTGCGAATATATAGTGCTTTATTCGTGAATATTCGCGAATATGCGATATTCGCGAATAAAATTCGCATTGCGAATATTCGCGAGCAACACTAGTCATCAAACCCCCACGATTACGCTGCAGGCTGTCCGAGAAGTCCCCTGAGCCCTGATAATGCCGCAGATGCCGTGATCAGTATTGAAGGGTTAATGGCGGGCATCAGTGTGATCACTGATATCCACCATAACCGGTGAGTCCCTGGATGCTGATAGCAGCTGGGACCCGCCATGTGTTAAGTGACCACAGCTCTTGATGTAAATGTACGTCCTGGTACCCTAGTACATTTACGTCCTCTACATAAAGCTACCGGAGGAACAGTGGTCGCTTCATGCACGGCAGGTCCCAGCCATACATTTACTTCCATTGTCCTTAAAGGGGTATTCCGGTCCAAAGGATAGGGGATAAGATAAGATATGATGCCACTGGGGACCCCCACAATCTCTCATGCAGCACCCACCTGTGTGTGCTCCACAAAGTGCTGGAGGCTCCGAGTCTGAAACCTCATGACCACGGGGCCGGAGTATCGTGATGTCACGACTCCGCCCCCTCAATGCAAGTCCCAGAGGTTAAATGGTATGGGTTCAAGCTACATTTATGCTAATACATTTGACATGTTACTTTATCTTACTATGAGAGAAAAAAGACAATAGTGAAAAAGTCAAAGAGCGAAGGTAGGAGAACTTGCTTTTAGAAAGCTTTTTTTAAATCAGTTTTGTTAAAAATAGTAAAACATTTTCTCATTAAACATCTCAAACACTTGCCATTCCCACCTGGGAAATAACTACACAACAGATGTTCCAGTTTCATCACACGCTCATATAATGTAACAGAGTTGACTGAAATCATAGTGCTGTTCCAAATTCTCTTTACCTTAGCACATGTGTAAAACATGATACAAATGAGGAGTTGTCATGCCAACTATTTCTTCTCCTTTTCACCACAAATGACAGTATTCTATAGCTGAGCATCATGGTCTGTAAATTTAAATTGATTTTAAGATGGATCTGCTGCCTAAACCAAATAGAACAAGGCTGATTTGATCACATTGATATATTATTTCATAAGGAAATAAAATCACATTAATAAAATTTCAAAAACAGACTGTTTACTTTGTCCTTCTGGCAAAAAATTTTTAACTGTATTTTTTAGTGACTTGACTCTTTCAATGTGTGCATACACTGGATTAATAAGGTCCATATTAAAGGGGTACTCCACTGGCTAGTGTTAAGAACATTTAGTTCATTGTCACGCCCCTTCAATAGACTTGCATTGAGGGGGCGTGACATGATGTCACGATGGGGCGTGGTCAACCCCCACAGCGCGCACACAGAATTCGGAACTATATGTTCTGAACGCTAACAAGTGGAGTACCTCTTTAAGTGGACCAGCAATGTGTATACCGTATACACATGGCAGGTTCACTATAAATTCTTGCTGGGCAGTAGATATATGATGTATATCCACTGCTAAGCATCAAATGTGCTCTGTAGCCAGGGCACAGCTGAGTCCCGATCTGTGCAGGGACAAAACTGCCAGATTGCAGCAAAACATCAGGGTCAGGGTAAAAAAACGCCAAACCCAAAAACACAAAGTGGGTTTGGTGTTTTGCGTTTTCCTATTGACTCCCTGCTAACATCTTGCCCACAGAAAACACTCTATGCGGCTGTCTTAGCGTTTTATTTTTTATTTTTGCTATAACACCCCCCCCCCCCCCTCAAAGAAAAAAAAAATAAAGTGGTACCATAGCCTCAGGGGGCTCCCAAAGCACATCTGATCAATAAGAGACCAGTATTATGATTGGCATATGGGGTCCTGTTGCAGATTTTGCAGAGGAGCCCAGAAGCCACATGCTAAGCCTGTGCTGGCAAGCTTCGCCCCATAGATCTTTGTCAACTATGAACAGGCTTCCACTGTGTTGGGCTGATGACTAATACAGTTAATTACTATAGATGGCACGTGGAAGGTTAAGTGGTCACTGATGCACTGGGTTGTTGCAAGGTGCTGTGTCAGCAGACATGAAAGAAACAGCAGGAAAGCAAGGAAAGGATTACCCTAAGCACTGAACAGGCCGCACTGTGCAGAGGGATGATTCATTCACTATTTTACCATAGATCAAGGGTTCCCAACCAGAGGTACGTGTACCCCTAGGGGTATGCCACGGTTGTGTGGGGGTACGCCGATGCGCTGACAAATGCTGATTATACATTGGCCAGTATTTGCCAGCGCACAGTGGAGAATGGCCGTGGCAGCTCTCTGTATAGTATCGTGGCCGGAGCGGCTACTGTACAGGAGCTGTGTGGCTGCTGGGGAGATGTGTGACCTCCCTTGACGTTGCGCGGAGGTGCCGCACAGTGCAGGAGGATGTCACACATCAGTGCGGCCCCACCAAATTGTACTCTGGGACCCGCTGTATACCTGAACAGGTCAAGCGGCATGCGTTGTATACCCGAACAGGACGGAAATGTAAAAAAAAAAGTAAAAAATAAGTGTATGGGAGGAAGGGAGGAAAGGTTTTTGTATATGTGTATAATGTGTATATATATATATTAGCACAGGGGGATTATAGGGGGGATGAGGGGAGAGAGAAATAATTGTACAAGGGCATTAAGATGGAGAGGGGGGGTAAGGGATAATGGCAAAAGGTGATTAATCTGGGGGGTGGGGGGGTGATGATTATCCCTCTCCTCCATATTAATCCCCTTGTGCCATTATCCTTCTCCGCCCCCCCCCCTCCATCTTAATGCCCTTGTACCATTATTTCCCCTCCCTCTGATCCCCTTGTGTCATTATTCTGCCCCCCTCTAATCCTCGTTTGACATATCAGACAAAGGAGATTAAGATGGAGGGAGGAGGGGGTGGGGGCGAGAAATGATTATCCCTCCCCCTCCATCTTAATCTCTTTTTGCCATTATTCCTCCCTCCCTCTGATCCCCTTTTGCCATATCAGATAATAGTGGCACAAAGGGATTAAGATGGAGGGGGGGGGGGGAGTAATGGAAAAAGGAAAACAGAGGGAGGGGTGAATAATGGCACAAGTGGATTAAGTATTGCATTAGTATAAAAGATAAGCACACGCCATTATAAAAATAAGTAATTTTATTACTTCTTTTGTCCGCGGGTACCCTTCGCGCATGAATTTACGCGCGAGGGGTATACGTGGACATACTTTCACCCTTTGGGGGTACAGTCGTGAAAAAGGTTTAGAATCACTGCCATAGATGACATTTGGTGAAGGGGGTTGGGGTTACTGATCCACTGAATTTTCAAGGTGCTTTGATCAGAAAATAATTGAACTAAGCAAAAAAGGAAAGGGTTACAAAAAGCATTAAGATAAGAGGAAAGACTTGATTTCCCTTGCATGGAGAGTGCAGATCCTCTGTACCCTCACAGATGCAGGTAACATGAGCCAAACCCTCTCTTCCTGTAATCTGTCTTGCTGAGACTGTTTTGGGATCTAACATTGGGCAGTGGACAGCATATTGCAGAGAGGTAAGGGGGACATATAGTGCCTGAGAATTTAGAGCTGTGTTTTTCTGGGGTAAAGAGTCATTTTTGGTAAATGAAGCAACTTACAAATATTTTAGGAATTACAGAGGATGGAGGGTAGTTGTTTGACACAACAGTGTCCATTTTTAATTGCAGCACACACAGTACAATGTACTGGATTACCCACACCAAGTGCCCAGTATAAACACAAAACACACTTTGTATGGTATTGGTTTTCATTGTTGTATTTACTTTCTCTGCAAAGCATCATCAATTGGGAAGTGTCCTATTTATCAAATGGAGGGGAACATGATCTGCTTGCAGGGATTCTCAATAGATTAATAATACTGAACACACACAGTGATATCAGAGTGACTACAGCTACTGCATCCCTACATTTATGACACTATGGGTATTGTTCCTCTAAGTAGTAGTAAGTGATCATACTTACTATTTCTATCATTTTAATGGTAGTATAGTAGGTGCACCCCCTTTTTGCTCTCTCTTTTCTCCTATCCTGCCTGAAACCTGTCAGCAACTGCATCTACATTAGTAACTTCCATTACATGTGCGAAAAGCACACTAGAGATGCTCTACTTAGTATGTGCTGTAAAAGCAACTCTTAAAGGGACAGTAACCAAATATTTATTCATCCACTCTGTAGACTGCATTTCATTTTTGTTCTGACAAGACTGTATTGTATTTGGATATGCACATAAGATTTAGTAAAATGTTCAAGTAGTTTTTTACATAATTCTTGTATTCAGAGGTCCTATTCCTGCACTTTGAACTATGGGACCAGCTTATTTGACAAAAGAATTGTTGGGCTTACAGGGGATCACCAAGCTAGCTACACCTCCCTGTCACGTGACACTACCATTTGCTTCTCTACTGGAATACTATTCCTGGCTAGCCTCCATTACAATACTTATCATCCCCATGGGTAGCACATATGTACAACTAAAAGATTGCATGGGAAAGTTTATATAGACAAGGTTACTATAAGATATATACAGTGATATGCCAAAACATTACAAGGGTTGTCTGGGGAGTAAGGAAGGTATTTTCTTTACATGACCTTTTCTCACTCCCCGGCTCTCCACTTCTGGCTAAATGAAAGAGAGGTGATTTAAAAAATATATATATTATGGGGAGATTTTTCATATTTTATAGAACATATTAAAAATATTTTACCCTTTTTAAAGCTGTCTAGGGTAGTGATTCTTAAAAGGTGAAGTGGACTTCACCAGCGAGGCGACCCCTTCTTGTTAGTAAGGCATAGCTGGGGAGGAAGCTTAAATAATAGTGACTATAAGCTGCACAGTCTCTTTCCTGGCTGCAACAACCACTGGTTAAGCATCATTATTGAATCATGTGGTACTTGAGTCCAGAGTTTAAGAGACTAAAAGGTAGACTGAGCAATATTTTATTTTTGCATCGATTTCCACCACAGATGTTGAGGCCCATGCATCACTTTTGTCTGATGGGTGGGAAACGTGTCTTCCCTGCTCTATGCACAGGGAGATTCGGGCACTGTTCTGGAGATGGTGGTGGGCCCCAGCAGCAGGGCCACCATCAGGGCAGTACAGGCAGTACTGCTGTCAGGGGCCCGTGGCTGCCGGCTGCCACTCTCCTCTTTTACTCCACTGATCATGAGGCCTGTAACCTCCCTCTGTCTGGTCTCTGCACCAGGTCTCAGCACTTCCCCACACATACAGGCAGGAAGCTGTACCTGGGCCCCTGTCCTCTCTCCTGGACCCCTCCCCCATCCCTCAGTAAGATCCCCGGCCTCCTGCTGAAAACAGGTCGGCAGTCGGGGAATAGGAGGAGGGGAGGGCTGCAGGCTGCACAGTGCAGCTGGGAGCAGAGGTGAAGTAAGGAATCTGTAGAATCCCCTGTAGCTGTCTAATGCTGCCTAAAAGTTAAAGGGGTTTTCCAGGAAAAAACTTTTTTTTATATATATATCAACTGGCTCCAGAAAGTTAAACAGATTTGTAAATTACTTCTATTAAAAAATCTTAATCCTTTCAATAATTATCAGCTGCTGAAATTGAGTCGTTGTTTTTTGTCTGACAACAGTGCTCTCTGCTGACATCTCTGCTTGTCTCGGGAACTGTACAGAGTAGAAGAGTTTTGCTATTGGGATTTGCTTCTAAACTGGGCGGTTCCCGAGACACGTGTCATCAGAGATCACTAAGACAGAAAATAACAACTCAACTTCAGCAGCTCATAAGTACTGAAAGGATTAAGATTTTTTAATAGAAGTAATTTACAAATCTGTTTAACTTTCTGGAGCACGTTGATATATATAAAAAAAAGTTTTTTCCTGGATAACCCCCTTTAAGTGTGTATGTGTGTGTATATGTCATGTATCACCTAACTGTGTGCATATGTCTGTTAGTGTTGAAATTGTACACATGTAAAGTGCATGTGTCTGTATCTGTGTAATGTGTATGTATTAGTGTATTCCCTGTGTGGGGCACTATATGGGCATATGGGGACACAGTGCAGGGCTTGCCCCAGCTTTATGTGTGCTGCCTGCAACCCAGCTTTCCTAGACTTCTGAAGGAAATATCTGTCTGGTGAAGCAGCCACATTGGAGAGAAAACATGTAGTAAAGTATCAGATGTCACACTAGTAGTCTTAACATTTCCCCAGCTTTATATGACTCCTGAATGGCAGAATACTAGTGTGACATCTGTTACTTCATCTCTCCAATATGGCTGCTTCACCATACAAACATTCCGTTCAGGAGACTGGGAAAGCTGGGTGACAGCAGTCCATTAAGCTGGGGAAGTGCTGTGAGCCCTGCACTGTGTACTGCCAGTCACCCAGCTTTCACAGGCCCCTGAAACCCCAAATGTGTTGTGCTACTTGTCCTCCCTCTAGTTGTCACTGTGTATTATGGCAGCTGAGTTGTCACCCTTCCTCCGCTCTTATTGCCCCTCGAGCTTGTGTTAACTCTGCGACACCCAGAGCCGCCGTCAGGGGGGTACAGCCAGTACACCAGTAAGGGGCCCGGGCCCCGCTGTACCCCCCTGTGGCAGCAGAAGCACAGAAGCTTCTGGACAAACAGTACGCAATTTGCGTACATAATGGGGGAGATTTATCAAAACCTGTGCAGAGGTAAAGTTGCTGAGTTGCCCATAGCAACCAATCAGATTGCTTCTTTCATATTTCACTGGTCTCTTTAAAAATGAAAGAAGCAATCTGATTGGTTGCTAGGGGCAACTCAGCAACTTTTCCTCGGAACAGGTTTTAATAAATCTTCCCTAATGTACATACAGCCTATAGCATTTTCCAGCTTCTGTATGTACATTACGCAAATAGCGTACGCAATGTACGTACAAGAGCGTACATTGTGCAGCAGGCCGCGTGATGATGTCATTTCATCACGCAGCCTGCCAGAGAAGTCCCAGAGGCTGCTGACAGCTTGGGGCTAAATGATTTCGTAATGTTTTTGCTTTTCTAAATGTTAAAAGGGAAGTGGTAATAAAATTAAATCTTGGTGTTTTTTTTTATTTTTTATTTTTACCATATAATGTATAATTAATTAATTCTGTTTGTTGTAATTCATCAGCTTTTATGATTCAATATGAATTTAATCGAATCTAATAAAAATTGAGATTGCATGTCTCCCATTACTCCATCATTTTGGAGTAATGGGAGACATGCAATCTCAATTTTTATTAGATTCGATTAAATTCATATTGAATCATAATATTTTTTCTTTCAATAGTGTCGTTTATCGGCAAACAAGGGGCTGTGCGATGGGCACGCGTTTTGCACCCAGTTATGCAAATTTATATAAGGGTGCATTTGAGGGCGTGTCCAGTCCCCTTGGTTTTTAAATGGCAATATTTTATATTTTAAAAGATTTATTGATGATTTATTCATTTTATGGAAGGGAACACATGAAGATGCACAAATGTTTGTAGATTTTTTAAACAAAAATGATTGGGGTCTTACCTTCACATTGAATTTTTCCTCCTCCTCTATTATTTTTTTTAGATCTAGAAATTTTTAAAGATATGTATGAAAAAATATGCACTAAAACGCACTTTAAAAAAGTGGATGTAAACAGCTTTTTGGGTTTTGACAGCTGCCATTTTCCAAAATGGCTTACAATCATCCATTATGGGCAATATAGGAGAATAAAGAAAAATTGTATTTAGCCCCAAGCAATTTAAAAAATATAAATACAAAAAAACAGAGTATAACTAAATCTACACCTCTCGATGTGGACACAAGCGGTGTATGTGTTGTGAATGGATTGTGATTCCTTCTTGCAGTTCAGTCGTGTCTTTCTCATCAGGGGAAATTTTTAATCAAAAAGAAAAACTAGACTGGTCATCTATGTACATTATATATCTTCTTACCTGCATATGTGGCCTACAGTATGGGGGTCGTACTGTTCAATCAGCTCGCTCTCGTATGAATAAACATAGACATAATATTAAAAAGAATTTTGTTTTACATAGTATCTCTAGGCACATTATGACTATGCACAATAGCGATCCCACTTGCATTAAGCTTTGTATTTTACAAAGCATCCCTCCTGATCAACCTGACCGTTTCTGAAAATTAGTGAATAGAGAATCCTTTTGGATTTTCACGATGAACACTTTATGGCCGAGAGAGCTTAATGAAACAATTGAAAAAACATATTAAATAAAATAAATACATAAATAAAATATACCTTTAAGGGGGATATTTATTTGTTTGTTTATTTATTTATGTATTCATTTATTATATGAGGAGGATGTAACTAGTGATGTTTTTGTAGTTATGAATTGTAATTGGTTAATTTATTCACCACATCCCAAAATAATTTTTATTTTTTTTAAATTTTCTTCTATGTAAATTTTCTTCTATGTAAATTTTATGCATATATGCGATGATGTCACTACTGATCATGTGATCAGCTGTATATATTGCCGCACTTTTAGTTCTATGCATGTCTGAGGAAGAGGACGGAGCGTCCTTGAAACGATTTACATGTTAAAGGGGTAGTCCAGTGGTGAAAAACGTATCCCCTGTCCTAAGGATAGGGGATAAGTTTGAGATTGCGGGGGGTCCGACCACTGGGGCCCCCTGCAATCTCTCTGTACGGGGGCCAGGCTCTCCGGTCAGATAGCGGGTGTCGACCCCCGCACGAATCGGTGGCCGACACACCCCCTCAATACATCTCTATGGAAGAGCCGGAGATTGCCGAAGGCAGCGCTTCGGCTCTGCCATAGAGTTGTATTGAGGGGGCGTGTCGGCAGCCGCTTCATGCGGAGGTCGACACGCCCCCTTCCCGCGGTTGTCACCCTTCCTCCGCTCTTATTGCCCCTTGAGCTTGTGCTAACTCTGCGACACCCAGAGCTGCCGTCAGGGGGGTACAGCCAGTACACCAGTAAGGGGCCCGGGCTCCCAGAGTGCCCGGGCCCCACTGTACCCCCCTGTGGCAGCAGAAGCACAGAAGCTTCTGGACAAACAGTACGCAATTTGCGTACATAATGGGGGAGATTTATCAAAACCTGTGCAGAGGTAAAGTTGCTGAGTTGCCCATAGCAACCAATCAGATCACTTCTTTCATATTTCACTGGTCTCTTTAAAAATGAAAGAAGCAATCTGATTGGTTGCTAGGGGCAACTCAGCAACTTTTCCTCGGAACAGGTTTTAATAAATCTTCCCTAATGTACATACAGCCTATAGCATTTTCCAGCTTCTGTATGTACATTACGCAAATAGCATACGCAAGAGCGTACATTGTGCAGCAGGCCGCGTGATGATGTCATTTCATCACGCAGCCTGCCAGAGAAGTCCCAGAGGCTGCTGACAGCTTGGGGCTAAATGATTTCGTAATGTTTTTGCTTTTCTAAATATTAAAAGGGGAAGTGGTAATAAAATTAAATCTTGGTGTGTTTTTTTATTTTTTATTTTTACCATATAATTTATAATTAATTAATTCTGTTTGTTGTAATTCATCAGCTTTTATGATTCAATATGAATTTAATCGAATCTAATAAAAATTGAGATTGCATGTCTCCCATTACTCCATCATTTTGGAGTAATGGGAGACATGCAATCTCAATTTTTATTAGATTCGATTAAATTCATATTGAATCATAATATTTTTTCTTTCAATAGTGTCGTTTATCGGCAAACAAGGGGCTGTGCGATTGGCACGCGTTTTGCACCCAGTTATGCAAATTTATATAAGGGTGCATTTGAGGGCGTGTCCATCGCACAGTCCCCTTGGTTTTTAAATGGCAATATTTTATATTTTAAAAGATTTATTGATGATTTATTCATTTTATGGAAGGGAACACATGAAGATGCACAAATGTTTGTAGATTTTTTAAACAAAAATGATTGGGGTCTTACCTTCACCATGAATTTTTCCTCCTCCTCTATTGTTTTTTTTAGATCTAGAAATTTTTAAAGATATGTATCAAAAAATATGCACTAAAACGCACTTTAAAAAAGTGGATGTAAACAGCTTTTTGGGTTTTGACAGCTGCCATTTTCCAAAATGGCTTACAAACATCCATTATGGGCAATATAGGAGAATAAAGAAAAATTGCATTTAGCCCCAAGCAATTTAAAAAATATAAATACAAAAAAACAGAGTATAACTAAATCTACACCTCTCGATGTGGTCACAAGCGGTGTATGTGTTGTGAATGGATTGTGATTCCTTCTTGCAGTTCAGTCGTGTCTTTCTCATCAGGGGAAATTTTTAATCAAAAAGAAAAACTAGACTGGTCATCTATGTACATTATACATCTTCTTACCTGCAAATGTGGCCTACAGTATGGGGGTCGTACTGTTCAATCAGCTCGCTCTCGCATGAATAAACATAGACATAATATTAAAAAGAATTTTACTTTACATAGTATCTCTAGGCACATTATGACTATGCACAATAGCGATCCCACTTGCATTAAGCTTTGTATTTTACAAAGCATCCCTCCTGATCAACCTGACCGTTTCTGAAAATTAGTGAATAGAGAATCCTTTTGGATTTTCACGATGAACACTTTATGGCCGAGAGAGCTTAATGAAACAATTGAAAAAACATATTAAATAAAATAAATACATAAATAAAATATACCTTTAAGGGGGATATTTATTTGTTTGTTTATTTATTTATGTATTCATTTATTATATGAGGAGGATGTAACTAGTGATGTATTTGTAGTTATGTATTATAATTGGTTAATTTATTCACCACATCCCAAAATAATTTTTATTTTTTTTATTTTCTTCTATGTAAATTTTCTTCTATGTAAATTTTATGCAAATATGCGATGATGTCACTACTGATCATGTGATCAGCTGTATATATTGCCGCACTTTTAGTTCTATGCATGTCTGAGGAAGAGGACGGAGCGTCCTTGAAACGATTTACATGTTAAAGGGGTAGTCCAGTGGTGAAAAACGTATCCCCTATCCTAAGGATAGGGGATAAGTTTGAGATCGCGGGGGGTCCGACCACTGGGGCCCCCTGCAATCTCTCTGTACGGGGGCCAGGCTCTCCGGTCAGATAGCTGGTGTCGACCCCCGCACGAATCGGTGGCCGACACACCCCCTCAATACATCTCTATGGCAGAGCCGGAGATTGCCGAAGGCAGCGCTTCGGCTCTGCCATAGAGTTGTATTGAGGGGGCGTGTCGGCAGCCGCTTCGTGCGGAGTTCGACACGCCCCCTTCCCGCGGGCTGTCGGGGCTCCGTACAGGAGATCGCAGGGGGCCCCAGCGGTCAGACCCCCCGCGATCTCAAACTTATCCCCTATCCTTAGGATAGGGGATAAGTTTTTCACCACTGGGTGACCACTGGACTACTCCTTTAAATAAAAGATTTCAAAAGAATTACAGAATACCTACCTTGGTTGTGGACAGCGCTAAAATATCCCTTCTATCTGTGCACCTAAAAAGTGCATAATCTTCTCCAACCCTAAGTTGTGACATCCTGAGGCCGAGGAAGCTTTCTCCAGCTTAAAGTCAGCCTATGCTTCAGCTCCCGTGCTATCAAGACCGGATCTGGGAAAACCTTTTGCCTTGGAGGTTGATGCTTCATCCATTGGAGCAGGCGCCATTCTTACCCAGAAAAGTGCCAAGGGTAAAACCATGTGACCAGGACGTCATCGACATAGCGATGGTAGGTTTTCAGGTACTTCAAAAAAGGATTTTTCTCATTGTAAACATAATTATTTTCAAAGTGAGCCAAAAATATATTGGCGTATGTACAAGAGATGGGGGTCCCCATTGGGGTCCCCATCTCCTGTCTATACCATGTATCATCCACTTGAAAAGTGTTATTGTTAAGAACAAAAAGAAGACCTTCTGTAACAAAATCTACTACTGCCTGGGGGGTGTCTGTCTGTGCAAGGGACTCCCTTATAGCCTGTACACCCCCAACATGGGGAATGCGGGTGTACAGGCTAACCACATCGATTGAACAAAGGCTGTACCCCTGCTCCCAATGGATGTCTTCCATGATCTGGAGCAAGTGCTTGGTGTCTTTCACATACGAAAGGGCTGAGCTCTGGATTTGATTAAGAATCCAATCCAGATACTGAGACAAAAACTCGGTCGCTGAGTCGATCCCCGAGACAATGGTTCTGCCCGGGGATCGGCTCAGCGATTTGTGTACCTTTGGTAAATGATACATGCGTACGGGCTTTGCATTGTCAGGATAGAGTTTTCCTGCAATACTTTCCGATAGTACTCCCCTACTAACTTGTTTATGCAGGAATGTTTTAAGATTATTAAGGATCTTAAGTGTGGGATCAGTCGACAGGGGGGTGTATGTGGTAGAATCAGCCAATTGTCTTGCGGCTTCTTCTTTGTATTCTGCTGTATACTGTACCACTATACTCCCCCCCTTGTCGGCTCTCACCACCATAAGATCCTTCCTTTTTTCTAAGGCCCTAAGTGCTTGTTTCTCATTAGCCGAGAGATTACTGACAGGCTCAGGATATAAAATGGCTTTAACATCCTGCATAACAGCCTTCATGAACGAATCCACTGTACTACCCTGTACATTAGGTGGAGAAAATTTAGATTTTTTCCCTTTTCTAAAATATTTTATTTTATAAGGGTTTGGGGTTTCTTGAAAGGGGTTATCAGAGAAACCAGTTGCCAGCATGGCTACACATGCACTATCCTGAACATTGAACTCTGGAGGGAGAAAACCAAGAGGACCAATAGTAATAGGAACATCTCCTTCTTTTTTTTGCCTAAGTATAGGGAGGTTTATTGGCAAAATGTTTATGCAATGAAATGTCCCGCATGGCTCTAGCCATATCTATCTCGAAAGTCACCTCGTTAAATTTTTCACTTAGTCCATAGTTCAGACCCTTGGACAGCATGGATACTGTCGCCTCGTCAAGTGGTTCTTTAGTAAGGTTGATCACGTTCACATTTAACTTTTTCCCTTCCAGGTGGCAGCTCTCCTTTTCTTGTGATCTTGCACCGGTGGGCTCACTTCTTGCTCTCTTACGTCTTGGTCTCCCTCTTCTCGTGCCCCTGCTTCTAAAGGGGCTCAGGTGAGAGGGGTAGGGTTTGGTTCAGTTGGTTTTGGAAAGTCCTGCGTTTTGTCTGGTTAGGGGTATGTTCTGATATGGTTGCGGTTTTTTATTCTTGTTTTTTGGTTTTGAGTCTCCCGTTCTAATGTCAGATGTTTTATTGTGCCAGGTGAAAATAAGATTACTGTCATAGTCTGTTTTATCTCAGATAAATTTATCTCTTTTTTTCATTTTTAACTCTTCTTGTACCGCTAACAATTTGTCTTTGAGTTTGTCAAGGAAAACAGCATATTGGTCCGGAGTGGATCTTTTAATAAATTCAGCCTTGGCTTTCTGGAGCTGTTTGGTAATTCTATCATATTCGATACGGCTCCGAGTAAGGACGATATGTAGTAGTTTAAGAGCATGTTCATGATGTGCTTGGGTCCATGCGTTTATAAAGACCTCATCGTTCTGGAAAACAGCTGGCTGCTTAAACATACGGAGCCCTCTTGGCACTCTGTTACATTGAGCATAAGACTGTAGCGAGTGCACTGTCCAAAAGGAAGCTATCTCTTTCTCCGATAATGTCATGATGTGGTATTCAAGCAGTTTCGGACTGATTACTTCTAGATCGTCCTTGACGTTACAGTCCAAGAAGAATCACCCCACATCCTCTCTTCCAGTGAGTAAAGCAGAGCTGAACAAGTCCATGAAATCCCCTTCATCCTGTTCAATGTTTTGTGGCTTTATAGTGCTCCGGGGCTGGACTCTGTTGGACCATAGACGCGTGCTCTGTGCTAAATAGTGATAGGCAAATGGAAACAGTCTATTGATAGCAAGCACGGCACTGCATCCCCGTACAAATGGGGAGCAATAGAAACTGTGGAAGGTATGGACTTGTGTTTGCTGAAGGTGGTGCTCTGATTACAAGTAGTACAGATACACGTGTTGAAGGAGCAGAAAAAATCGTCAACTCACCGCAGTCAGCTCATGAATCTTCTTTCATTGCATACTCACAAATATACAAGGGAAGAGGGTTGTGGGGGGACACAGGATGGCGACCAAGCTCCGTTTCGCATGATGATCGTGCTTCCTCCGGCCATGCTAACTATACCTCAGACTGTGAACTTTATACAGGTGAGTGAAAGTGCGCTTCCAATCATTCCCCTGGATCGGGAACATGTGACCTGATCATGTAGGAAGGACCCCCACCTTGCATGCTAGAAGCAAGCTGCTAGATCAGTCCGGTCATTTAACCCCAAAACTCCCATCGTGCTGGTTTTTACAATCCATAGTGTTTCAGCGCGGAGGAGTTTGTGGTCAATGCGTTCACCTCTGCTTGCTTGCACTTTTTCCAAACCCAGGAAACGTAGGACTTCTGGGTTGTTGTCGTGCATTTCTTTTACATGGGCCACCAGACGTACTGCTTCTGGTCTCCCCGTTCTTATGGCATAAAAATGCTCCCTAATGCGAACGCGGAGTTGGCGTCTGGTGTGCCCAATGTAAAAGAAACCGCAAGGACACATAATGGCATAAACAACATTAGTACTTCTACAGGTGATAAGATCCTTTATAGAATGATGAATGAAACCCAGCCTCAGATACTTAGTTTCCCAACAGTAGTTGCAAAAATTGCAACTCTTACACTTATAGTTACCTACTGGCAGGAGATCACCTAACCATGTTACTTTTTCAGTGTTCTTCTGTTTCTTATTTTTACTGTTATTAAGAGTGTCTCCTATTGTAGGATTTCGCCTATATGTGATACGGGGTTTTCTCTTAGCTACATCTTTTAGGTCCTCATCTGATTCAAGCAAGAACCAGTTTCTTCTAATGGCCCTTTCCACGGCTGAATTCATGGGTGAGTTCTGTAGAACAAAGGTAAATCTTTTAACTTCTTCCTATATCCTTATATCCTGAGTCTGTCAGTAATCTCTCGGCTAATGAGAAACAAGCACTTAGGGCCTTAGAAAAAAGGAAGGATCTTATGGTGGTGAGAGCCGACAAGGGGGGGGAGAGTATAGTGGTACAGTATACAGCAGAATACAAAGAAGAAGCCGCAAGACAATTGGCTGATTCTACCACATACACCCCCCTGTCGACTGATCCCACACTTAAGATCCTTAATAATTTCAAAACATTCCTGCATAAACAAGTTAGTAGGGGAGTACTATCGGAAAGTAATGCAGAAAAACTCTATCCTGACAAAGTAAAGCCCGCACGCATGTATAATTTACCAAAGGTACACAAATCGCTGAGCCGACGCCCGGGCAGACCCATTGTCTCGGGGATCGGATCGGCGACCGATTTTCTGTCTCAGTATCTGGATTGGATTCTTAATCCAATCCAGAGCTCAGCCCTTTCGTATGTGAAAGACACCAAGCACTTGCTCCAGATCATGGAAGACATCCATTGGGAGCAGGGGTACAGCCTTTGTTCAATCGATGTGGTTAGCCTGTACATCCGCATTCCCCATGCTGCGGGTGTACAGGCTATAAGGGAGTCCCTTGCACAGACAGACACCCCCTAGGCAGTAGTAGATTTTGTTACAGAAGGTCTTCTTTTTGTTCTTAACAATAACACTTTTCAGGTGAATGATACATGGTATAGACAGGAGACGGGGACCCCAATGGGGACCCCTGTCTCTTGTACATACGCCAATATATTTTTGGCTCACTTTGAAAATAATTATGTTTACAGGGAGAAAAATCCTTTTTTGAAGTGCATCAAAACCTACCATCGCTATGTCGATGACGTCCTGGTCACATGGTCCGGTCCACAAGAAGCTTTGGAAGAATTTGTCCTTTATTTAAAAAGGAACACAGTAAATATGCAGTTTACGAGTCAGTTTGGAGGAAGTTTCCTTGAATTCTTGGACGTTAAATTAATAGCAGAAGGAGATAATATAATTACAGAAGGCTTCAGGAAGTCAGTAGCCAGAAACACTCTTTTACATTATAACAGTTCACACAGAGAAATAGTGAAAAAAGGTATCCCATACGGACAATTTGTCCATTTAAAAAGGAATAACAGTGACATAGGAACTTATGTCCAACAAGCAGACCAACTAGAAAATAGAAAGGGTAGAGAGAAAGCAGATAAAATTAATAGAAGTGACCTATTAAAAATAAAAGACTAAAGGAAGAAGTTAAAATATTTACCTTTGTTCTACAGAACTCACCCATGAATTCAGCCGTGGAAAGGGCCATTAGAAGAAACTGGTTCTTGCTTGAATCAGATGAGGACCTAAAAGATGTAGCTAAGAGAAAACCCTGTATCACATATAGGCGAAATCCTACAATAGGAGACACTCTTAATAACAGTAAAAATAAGAAACAGAAGAACACTGAAAAAGTAACATGGTTAAGTGATCTCCTGCCAGTAGGTAACTATAGGTGTAAGAGTTGCAATTTTTGCAACTACTGTTGGGAAACTAAATATCTGAGGCTGGGTCCCATTCATCATTCTATAAAGGATCTTATCACCTGTAGAAGTGCTAATGTTGTTTATGCTATTATGTGTCCTTGCGGTTTCTTTTACATTGGGCACACCAGACGCCAACTCCGCGTTCGCACTAGGGAGCATTTTTATGCCATAAGAACGGGGAGACCAGGAGCAGTACGTCTGGTGGCCCATGTAAAAGAAATGCACGACAACAACCCAGAAGTCCTACGTTTCCTGGGTTTGGAAAAAGTGCAAGCAAGCAGAGGTGAACGCATTGACCACAAACTCCTCCGCACTGAAACACTATGGATTGTAAAAACCAGCGCAATAGGAGTTTTGGGGTTAAATGACCAGACTGATCTAGCAGCTTGCTTCTAGCATGCAAGGTGACTCCCCCTCCTTCCTACATGATTGGGTCACATGTTCCCAATCCAGGGGAATGATTGGAAGCGCACTTTCACTCACCTGTATAAAGTTCACAGTCTAAGGTATGGTTAGCATGGCCTGAGGAAGCACGATCATCATGCGAAACAGAGCTTGGTCGCCATCCTGTGTCCCCCCACAACCCTCTTCCCTTGTATATTTGTGAGTATGCAATAAAAGAAGATTCATGAGCTAATTGCGGTGAGTTGACAATTTTTTCTGCTTCTTCATTATAAAGTAGAATTGGAGGCGCAAAAAATAGCTATCATATGAATTTTTAGGTGCAAAATTGAAAGAATTATGATTTTTTAAAGGTAAGGAGGAAAAAACGAAAGTGCAAAGGAGTTAAGCTACAGTTGATACTGTAAGTGTTTCCTGTGGTTGCTTACTTTTGGCATACAATCTTCTGAGGGCTACAAGGATCCCCTGATGGCTTATCAGAGATCCTATCTACCTGCAGTCAAATGCAGTCGCACTGCATGTACTTTCCTTCTGAAGTTGCTGGCTTTCCCACTTACTTACGTTGAATACCATGTACATGGCCAGTCACTTTTCCTAGTGTATCATAGGGGATGAGGTGGGGTTTGGATCCCAAATATTCAATGAGGGACCACGTCATATCACTGAATTATGACTCTACCATTTTATTGACTGTTAAAGTAAAGCCGCAGTTTACCCTGCTTTCAGGTTTCAACCATTAACTTTTATACTGTGACTAAAAAACTCTATCTATGATGTTGCTGATATTTACAGCTCAATCACAGCAGTTAATTCGTATTCTGTCTGTATTTTGTAACTGAACAGAGAAAAATAAATGTGTTCTTGTAAAATATTAATGGCCCCTAACACTTTCTTAGATATTAGTGGATAATCCCAACTTGTGTTCCCAGCAATGACTGTTGTAAAGCCAAGAAAAAGTATGGCTTTAGGAACTTTGTACTAGCATGAGGATGTTCTTTTATGAGAAGAAATCATTTCATTTAAATAAAAGTTCTTGGAGCCTTCCAGATTGTTGCTAAAAAAAAATCTTATTACTTCAAAAAGATTTTTGTACTGAGAAAATCAGCAATATACATTCTTTACAACATATTGTATTATTATGTGCTCTTCTGAATCTATACTGCAGAGCTGTAGGCATTACAATTTATGTTGTGCCTCTATATGGAACTAAACTATGGTGATAGTCTCTTGTAAAAAGAGAAAATGGCTTTCTTCTGACTATGGGGCTAATAAAAATAGAATTGGAAATGGATCTCCTTGATGGCTTACCAATGTAAAATGAAAATGTCTGTCTCCCGAAGACCAACACATCTAAGGCC
The DNA here is from genome assembly GCF_029499605.1 of Hyla sarda. Classification (NCBI taxonomy): domain Eukaryota; kingdom Metazoa; phylum Chordata; class Amphibia; order Anura; family Hylidae; genus Hyla; species Hyla sarda. Next base: position 81,222,159 of record NC_079197.1, on the reverse strand, counting down.
TTAATTCCCACCTTTCAACCTGCAGATACTTTTCCTTGCCTCCAAAAGATTTTTGATCCATCTGTACTTTTCCTGCACAATACACAAGAAGAATACTGTCCTTAACACTCACACAGAATCATCTGATTATATACCTGAAAACTATGAGCCTTCTAGGCTATGACCAGTGGCAACAGGGTATACTTGTCCCCACAGTATCATCTTATTCCAGTGTTTCCCAACCAGGGTGCCTCCAGCTGTTGCAAAACTACAACTCCCAGCATGTCCGGATAGCCATCTAGGCTATGACCAGTGGCAACAGGGTATACTTGTCCCCACAGTATCACCTTATTCCAGTGTTTCCCAACCAGGGTGCCTCCAGCTGTTGCAAAACTACAACTCCCAGCATGTCCGGACATTCTTTATTAGTTAAAATACTTTTATGCTTGTCTGTAATGTTTCCTATATATTGGATATTGATCTTGATCTTCTTGAAGTGAAAAGACAACAAAGGCATCATCCCCTGCAGGGCCAGATCAATTAAGGTTGTTATTAGACATCTACCTAAAAAACAATATTGGTTACTTCTCTATAGGTCAACAGGGATGTTGAAAATATAGGAAACACTGGACCTTAAAATTTAGAAAATAGGGCCACGGTTACGATTTAACTATGTTTCAATATTCTACAGACAAAGCATATACAAAATAGAGTGACGGTGTACGGTGGAGATATGAGGAGATTACTATATATGCCCGCAATTTATGAAACTTAGTGCGCAAGATTTATAAATTTAGCACATCTGTGCATAATTTAGAAGTCGGCAAAAGGGGTAAACTGCTTCTACGATACTCAAATAATTATACATGTCCCCCATAAACCTTATGGCTATCAGTAACACAACCCCAAAAGCTAATAATGGTCTTATGCACTTCATTTAGACAATGCTTCAAAAAAACATGTAAAAGCTGTAATGTTTTGTATTAAAGGTTCTAAATACAAAATATTATTCATTTTCCTTCAATTTGACTTTCAGTCCCATCTCATGTGACTTTCAGTCTCATCTCATTTTTTCCATTAGCTACTCCTTCAAACATGCTTGCTTTGAGTGTAAAACTGTATGTTCCTGACATGTCTTTCATCTGTTGTTCTTAATCCAAGATGATGCTATTACTAGTCCTTGTGCTCCAATAAAATAAGGTCTCTGCAGCAAGTCCATTGTCCTAAATAGAAACACTTTCTATATATATATTATATGTTAAAACTATCCAGGAATGGAGAAATACAACATTAAATCTTTCTACATTCTATTAATCTGAAACTCTTTAAAGTGTACTAGTCATTATAACAAACCTTTGACTTGTCCTAGGGACATGTGAAAAGTTTTAATTAGTTGCAGTGTGAGTGTTAAGACACCACTCACTTTTCTCCCCTCTGTGACTATGTAAGTGAGACAGCTACATAGACTTCGTTATGAGTTTGCATCAGGATCCTAACACTCAGACCCCTACCAATCAAAACCAGTCTCTATGACATATTAAAAGTTTGTTGAAACAGCAGTATCCATTTAAACATGTACTTTGAAAGTAAATTGAAAGATTGTGTTCTTTTTTAATGTTAAATGTTCTTTTTCTGGTCTTGATCCTATGCTCAAGTATTGTTGGTTTCTTTATCAAAAATTATTGTAGTTATTCTTTTACTGTTGCCTTTTCTATTGGAAATATAGTGCAGGAGACAGGAATTTTCCTTCCCCAAGTGAACCATAGAGGCTACAAATAAAAACAATTGTAGTTTTAATGTAAACTTAATGTAAATACTAGATTAACCAATTTGCCCACTGATACCTCAACATTTTTTAATTCAAAAAATGACATTGTTGCACCTATGACTTTGTGCTTATATATATATGATCATACTTACAGCATTACTCTCATTAAAAACAACCCCCTGCAATCGTGAGTCATTAACTGGGGAAGCGGGGGCGGCATTATACTCTGCATAGAAGTCTATGCAGAGAAATGGAGGAAACTTATGGCCTGCCATGGGGCGGAAAACAATGCCACCCACTCCCCCAGCTAATGACTCACGATCGCAGCGGGTCTCAGGAATGAGACCCAGTGCAATCAACAGCTTTTGGCATGTCTAATCAACATGCCAAAAGTTGTTTTTAATGACACTTTAGTAACACTTTAATCTGTTCAGGATGCAGGGTGTAAAGGTACGCTCTTGCATCCTGGTACATAAGGACGCAGGGCGTACCTGTACACCCTGCGATTTTCCAGTCACTGCCGCTTGCCAGGCGGTGATCAGAACAGGATGCCTGCTGAAATCGTTCAGCAACCATCCCGTGTCATCGACAAGGGGGGTCCTGAGACCCCCCATGTCGGCGATAGCTGCAATTCACCAGCCAATTCACACCAGCGAATCGCAGCATGTCCGAGTAATTCAGGTCTCTGGTGACCTGATGACCCGGAAAGGAGGGTGATCGTTGGTGTATGACACACCACCAATTACCCTCCATACATAACTGGGAGGTAACAATGATGCCACCACCCAGGACAGCCATGATTGTCCAATCGCAACGACCGGACCAATCACAGCAGTGAGCGGCGGAGAGGGGAGGGTTAATAGCATATTGCCCCACTCTGCCCACCCAACACTATGTGTGCTGGTGAGTAGAATGGTGCCCCGTGAGCAAAACGGTGCCATCTCCTTTCTTCAGGGAAAAAAAGAGAATCCCGTGCCATCCTGTGGCATCCAGCACTTTAGCTGACAGGGATAGTTTCAGGTTAGGTTGAGAAAGCTTTTAGGTGGTAAAAATAAGATTTTTTTATTCACAGTGCTCCCCCACCCAGGTGTCCAAGGATCAGCACCTTCCTCTGTCTGACCCGGGCCCTGCAAGGGTTCTGCGGTCTACCCCCAGCCTTTTATGGAGCACTGATTTATTTTTTTTAGCTAACTTTGGGGCCAGACCGTCTATCTTACAAAAGAGCGGCTGACCACTGTTAGCCAATAGCCCACCCCACCGCTGATCAGTGCAGTAACACCGATCAGTGTTTTTTTTTGGGGTGCAGGCACTTTTTCGGGGATATAAACATTATATTTTTTTAAGCACCTTTTTTTTGGAGTATGGCTATCTGTGCCACTAGCAGCAGTCCAGACCTGTGTGGATGGACAGTACCGCTGTGTGCGGCCTGCCCTGACCGCTGACAGTGGTTGATCACTGATCAGCGTTTTTTTGGGGTTCAGGCAGATGTTTTTTATTTCGGGTTTTTCATTGTTTTTGTTTTTTAATTTTCATTTTTTTTGTGGGGGTCTGTGTTCATGCCATCAGCCACTATTATGGGCTGAGTGGCCGAACCCCCCACTGACTTCTGCGCCCCCAGCCGCCATCAATCGTTAATCAGTGACGCACACCACTAATTAGGTATACACTCTTTTTTGGCGCAGGGCTTTTTGCACTAGAAGTCACCCATTTAACTTATTTTTTTTTTTAAACTTTATTTTACATTTTTATTTTATTTTATTTTATTTATATATTATTTTTTTTTAAGTTAGGGGTTGAGTTAGGGGGTGGGTTAGGAAAAACACTGCACCACACACACAACACACTTCAATAAAAGATTTTCTACACATACACACTTCCCCCCATTAAAGTAGAGGTATGGCCCACAGGGTGTTTTTGGGGAGGAGGCATATGCCATGATGCTCTCCGACACCGAAAGCGCCAGTGAGGGCGAGGAAGACCCCACTTTCCTGTTCCTATTCCTCGTCCTCCTAATCATCAAGTAGTGATGATGAGCCCTTTAGAAGGCGGTGAAGATGTCCGAACCCCCCATGCTAGTAATCCAGTGACCCATACTAGTACAAGTGAGCCTGGCATCCGTACTTGTCCGATCCCCCAGTCAAGTCCACCTGTACCCTTTATCGGTGAACTTGTCTGGACTGTACCAGAGGACTATGAACCCGTGATTCCTGGTTTTGTTGGCGGCCAAGGATTCAACATTGACATTGTTGGATTAACTAAAATTGACTTTTTTGTTATTTTTTCAGTGACAACTCTGTCAATCTGATGGTGGAGCAGACTCTGTCAGTGCAGCCGAAATTAGGACATTAGGAGATTTATTCTGACTGCCATATTTGGAGTCGGGAAGGAATTTGTATCTCTAATATGAGTTTTTTTTTTTTTTTGCCTTCCTCTGGATTAACTCAGTAGGGACTCATTAGGGATATAGGTTGAAATTGATGTATTCTGGTCTTTTTTCAACCTTATGAACTATTTTACTATGTTATATATTATGGCCTCGTGCTGCACATGGGTCTAGTAAAAAAAAAAAAAAACAGTGTCAGGCAATACTGGATTTGGGACGTCCTCTACCAGACCCCACTATACAGTATGGCCATGACATGTCCCCATTTCAAGGCCATACGGAAATGTTTGCATTATTCTGATAATGCAGCATGCCCCCCCGAAGTGATACTGCATATGACCGCCTGTACAAAATCAGGCCGGTCATCAATCCTTTTGGGGCTAAATTTTGGAAGGCCTATGTCCCGGGAAGGGAGGTCTCTATTGATGAGTCTCTCATCATCTTTAAGGGGAGACTCATCTTCCGCCAATATATTCCCACTAGGCGAGCAAGGTATGGCGTGAAATTCTAAAAACTTTGTGAGAGTACCTCAGGGTACACTTGCAAGTTTAGAGTGTATGAGGGACGGGATTCCTGTATTGAACCCCCAGAATGTCCCCCACTCTGGAAGTTAGCGGGAAACTCCTTTTGTACCCACTGCTGGATAAGGGTTACCAAATTTACATGGATTACTTTTATACCAGTATCCCTCTTTTCAAATCCCTCACTGCCAGATCCATATTGGACAGTGAGGAAGATTCAAAGAGGCCTCCTGACCTATCCCCTCCAGACACCTATCCCTAGGGTTGCAAGCAGGGCACTTACCAGTAAAAATCTGCAGCTGATCAGGTATAAGGACAAGAAGGATGTCCTTATGCTGACCACAATTCATGAAAACAGTAGCACCCCTGTCCCTGTGTGAGGTACTGTGACAACGGTCTTCAAGCCTGATTGCATCGGAGGAGTTGATATCTCTGATCAAGTCCTCAAGCCATATAATGCCCTGCAGAAAACCTGGGCATGGTACAAAAAAGTTGCGGTCTACATGGTCTCCAGGTTGCCATCAACAACTCTTTTTTTTACTGTCCCAGTAAGCTGGCAACACAGGGACATTCCTTCAGTTCCAGGAGGAAGTCTTTGGAGCCCTGATCTTTGGCAACTGTGAAAGATCGGGCCGGAGTACCTCTGGATCTGTAGGTGCCCGATTCGTCCCCAGTCACCACTGTTTAGGTGAGGTCCCCCACACTGGAAAGAAGGGACGGTTCCAAAAAAAATGCAGAGTGTGTCGCAGAAGGATAAGGACACCCCCACTCACATGCCCCAATCATCCGGGCCTCTACATCAACAATTTCTTCAGGGAGTACCATACTTCGATGGAGTATGAAATTTATAATTACATGTTGCCTCAAATGTGCAGTGCTCTCTCCCCATCTGAGCAGTGTGCACATTTGCAGGCAACAGTTTAGAGATGGCCACACACAAAACATTCCCAGAATGATGAAGCAGAGGAGATGGTTAGGGCGGGCACAAGTTTTCTTTTGGCAATGCTCTGGGTCATCATTCTGGGTATAAATCAAAGCTAGAGCTAGCTTATAGCTTGAGGTGGCGGCACTGGAGATGTAGCTGTGCTCGTGGATACCAGTATTCAGATGAAGAAAGGAACAGATCCTGGCACCAGCAAATCTAAGCTCACAAGCAGAAGACACGGGTTACATCTCACAAATGTGCAGGGGTTAAGACAATAGATGTGGAGAATTCACACTAAGATGGGCCATAAATTGTCCTGTTATAGGAACACAGACTAAATAGATAAGGATGAGAAAAAGGGGGAGGGAGGGGGGAGCAGGGGAGAGACTGGTAATAAGCAGGACAAAGTGAGATGCAAAAGAGAATCCAGTATAATACAGGTTATAAGAAATTTTGATAATGAGATAAGAAGCTCAAATCCACATTGAGTCCCATGTTTTTCGAGACAAAAACCAGTATCATTTTGACTTCAAATGTCTTTCTCTCTTGTGTGTTTTTGAAATTCCTTCTCAGTATCTTGATTGTAAGGTCCTCCTGCACATCCCCAAATGTGGTCTACATGATACAATGCACCAAGTGTGACATGGGATGCTATATTGGGGAAACCGGATGGAAACTCAACGAAAGGATGAACCTACATTCCATCAACCGCCATAAAGAAAAGGACTACTGCACCCCAGTTGGACACCATTTTACCCAATCAAGGCACTCCATACATGACCTTACAATCAAGATACTGAGAGGGAATTTCAAAAACACACAAGAGAGAAAGACATTTGAAGCCAAAATGATACTGTTTTTTTACTCGAAAAACAGGGGACTCAATGTGGATTTGAGCTTCTTATCTCATTATCAAAATTTCTTATAACCTGTATTATACTGGATTCTCTTTTGCATCTCACTTTGTCCTGCTTATTACCAGTCTCTCCCCTGCTCCCCCCTCCCTCCCCCTTTTTCTCATCCTTATCTTTTTAGTCTATGTTCCTATAACAGGACAATTTATGGCCCATCTTAGTGTGAATTCTCCACATCTATTGTCTTAACCCCTGCATATTTGTAAGGAGATGTAACCTGTGTCTTCTGCTTGTGAGCTTAGATTTGCTTTGGACTTGATAAAGGGAGGAATCCCGAAAGCTTGTCTCTACAAAATGCTGTTAGTCCAATAAAAAAGGTATTAGAAGATACTGCAACATTTTATGATTTGCATACTGCTATGTTGAAATAAAGATTGAAAGAGCATTTGAAAAAATAAGCTGCTGCCAGGATTTCTTCCTTTCTTCATCATTCTGGGTATATACTTGGCATATAAGTAGGAAAATTGCAATTTTAATTTTTCACACACTGCACTTCATCCATTCCTGGAATATTAATTTATAAAACACCCGTGCTTTCAAAATGTCCATTTTACCTCTACACTTATTCCTCAGGGGGTACTTTCTGTAAAGGGGATAACATGTGGGTGTTTCTATTTAATTTCCCTCTGAATGTATGTAACCGTCAGCTACTGATATGTCATAGGCCCCCATATGTGGATGGATTTCTTCCATGACCCCTTGTGAAAATGATAAAATTGGGGTAACACCAGCATTTTAGTGTAAAAATCTAATTTATAATATATCAGTTATTAATGCATAAAGTGACAGCTCAGATTTGCAAAAAAGGGCTACGTCCTTAAGGTCAAAATGGGCTGAGTCCTTTAGGGGTTAAAGTGAATTCCCATGTAACAGATTGAAATGCAAAAATTTATGTGGCTAAAAATCAATTAAGCTAAATCTCAAATTAATCTTTTTTTTTCTTTTTACAAAAACTACCATAAGGAACAAAAAGAAAACTGTAGTAATGCATATAGACATTTACATTTATGAGAAAGTCTACAGGAGGCTTAATGCTAATCTGTTCTTGTCCTTGCAATCATACATCCTTACATAGTGTGTAAGGTTGAAAAAAAGACAAGAGTTCATCATGTTCAACCTAAAACCCTACTTTGATGATCCAGAGGGAGGCAAAAAAACTGTCTTGGTACTTTAATCCACCCACACCTTTATTACCTTGGTCGCACTACTTTGTACCCTCTCCACTTCAGCCAAGTCCTGATCATATACAGTTGCCCAAAATTGGACACATTACTCCATATGTGTTCTGACTAATGATTTAAACAGAGGCAAAACTATGTTCCTGTCACAAGCATCTATGCTTCTCTTGATACACCCATGACTTTATTAGTCTTGGCAGCAACTGCCTGGCAGTGGTCACTAAAGTGAAGTTTACTGTCCACCAGTACCCCCAAGTCCTTTTCGCTAGAAGTTTTAACTAATGATTTATTATTTAGCAAAATAATTGTACATTTTGTTTTTATGGCCTATATGCATAACCTTACATTTCTCCACATTAAACTTCATTTGACATGTCTGTGCCCAAGCCTCCAGCTTCCCCAGATCCCTCTGTAATATTATGTTTTCCTCCTCTGTTGTGATCACCTTACCCAGTTTAGCGCTATCTGCAAATATTGAAATTCGGTAATCCCTCTACAAGGTCATTAATAAACAGCTTTGCCCCGTTCCAGTCTATAAATGACCTCCTGATAGAACTGATCAGATTAGTCTGACAGGACTGATCCTGCAAAAACCCATGTTGGTGCTGAGTTAGAAGTTTATTTTCATTAAGCTATTCCAGAATACCATCTCTCAGCAACTTTCGAACATTCTACCTGCAAGAGATGTTAAGTGAACAGGCCTTAGTTTTCAGCACTTTATTGGATATGAGCACCACATTTTCTAGTCCTGTGGGATAATCCCTGTCATTATCAAAACTTTAAATATAAGAAATAATGGTCTGTCAAGCACAATACTTATTCCTGCAAAACTCTGGGATGGATGCTATATGAGCCCAGTGATTTGTGTTTTTAATGTTAAAGGGATACTCCGGCGCTTAGACATCTTATCCCCAATCCAAAGGATAGGGGATAAGATGCCTGATCGCGGGGGGCCCGCCACTGGGGACCCCCGTGATCTTGCACGCCGCACCGCATTAAAATCAGTCCTCGGAGCGTGTACACGCTCTGGGGACTGATTTTAATGGGGTGCGGCATGCAAGATCACTGGGGTCCCCAGCAGCGGGCCACCCGTGATCAGGCATCTTATACCCTATCCTTTGGTGATAAGATGTCTAAGCCCCGGAGTACCCCTTTAATAATGTGGTGCTGCACTTTTTGTTGGGATAAACAGGTGAGATTTGCTGGAGAATTTACATAATTCCTTCTCATGTAATCTGACATTTGATTTTCCTTTGAAAATACAATAAAGATGAAGGCATTTAGTAGATTGGAATTGTTCTCATCCTCCTTCACAATTACACCTAGACTATTTCAGACAATATTTTCAGTTTTAAGTTTCTTATAACTTATGTCGGTGAAGCATGTTTTAATTTTTTTTTTACTTTCTAAGGCAATCATTCTCTGTTGTAGTTTTTGCAAATTTTTTGTAAAAAATTTACTATTCTCCTTACAAGTTTTTAACATCTCCCCACTACCTTCTTGTTTTAGTAGTCTTGTAGTATTTGTTAATCAATTTGATTTTCTTCCATTTCTAACACATTTATTACCGTAGGGTATATGTCGTTCACACAGGGTATATGTTGTTCACACAATCTATTTAGCATGCTCTTAAAAATGTCTCATTTAACGTGTGTATTTTTATTACAAAGAACATAGTCCCAATTTATGTCATGGGCTACTTTCTCCTCCTCAGCATATCCACCATGATTTTATAAAGAAGAGTCCCGCCAGGCACTACTTGCTGTATTATGTTATAGGTGTACAAGTCCTAGGTCTTTATACCGGCATGGCACAGGATCTAGATCTGCTTCGTGCGGGCTAGTGGTTCTCTACGTCCTAATATAGCATGCAGTTATATAAATTTCACTTCTTGAGAAAAGAAATAGGATGGGAACTCACTGCTTTGCCGTATCAAAAACACTTCTTTATTTCATGAAACATCTCCATCATGATACCTTACAGTATTTCCACCACCACCACAAGTCCTTCTAGTGATGTCTGTCCTCCACCCATTTCTCTGCAAACCATTCCTTTAAGAAGGTTTTTTGCTTTGTTTTTTGTTTTTTTATTGAAAAAGAATTGTAGGTTATTAATATGTTTTGGGTTGATTTGGCACTCACCAAGTAGTCAAGTGACGGAGAAACTTCCAGTTAACTTTCACTCTCAATGCTTTTAATGGGTGTTTATATGTTAACCCCAGGTAGAAATACTATAAGACTGATTTAACCCAGAAAATACACATAACGTGACCTAAAATGCATATTCTACATTCACTACACAAGCATTTAATGTGTATTTATGTTAAACCCATGTATAAATAATTTATATTTGATTAAATCCAGAAAATACATGTAAATTGGATAGATGGATATTCTCCGTTCATGCTTAATGCTTTGAAATGCATATTCCACGTACACAACGCTTTTATTTTTTGTAAAACTGTTTATTTGTAATTTTTCAAAAAAGAACATTTTCATATAGTTACAGACAGAAAACAGTGAATCCAAAACAAGTTTACACTATATGATTAGAAAAGAAAAACAATTCCCAATGCAAAATAATTTTTGACATAAAGGAAAAAGGGATTAACAAATAAGCATAGATGAAGACCTGGTGTAGTTTATTCAGCCTTCAGCCGGTGGTTCGTAAATAATTAACCAAGTACATCTTGGAGAGGGAATCAGTCCAAATATAGGCATATCCAGAGAATAGCTACAACCATTATAAAACTAAAACAGAGAAAAAATATAAAATGAAAGTAGAAGACGAAGGTAGTAAGTCAGGCCACTTGGGCGAGAGAAGTGAAGAAGAATATAATTGTAATAGAATTCGAAGGAGAAACAGCGAAAGCAGACTAGTGGCGAAAAAAAGAAAAAGGAGGAAAATCACATGGGGGGAGATTTATCAAAACCTGTGCAGAGGAAAACTTGCCCAGTTGCCCATAGCAACCAATCATATCGCTTCTTTCATTTTCATGAAGACCTGTGAAAAATGAAAGAAGCAATCTGATTGGTTGCTGTGGGTAACTGGACAACTTTTCCTCTGCACAGGTTTTGATAAATCTCCCCCATGGTTGATGGCACAATTTTAGGAATCAACAGAATTGGTTGACGAGACATAATCTTCCCATGGTTTCCAAATCTTATAGAAACGGGGAAGTACAGAATCAATCATAGCTGATAGGTACTCCATTCGTTTGGTGACCTCAATTTTATTAATTAAGGCTTGTGTGGGTGGGGCCTCTTTTCTTTTCCACCACTGCGCAAGCAAGCATTTTGCAGCGGTCAAGATATGTAGAAGAAGTCTAGATGATATATTAGATAGACCGGGGGGAAAAGATTCAGGAGATAGACAGAAGGGTTAAGGGAGATTTTGAGGTTAGTAACCTTGTGTATTATGGATTGTACTTCAATCCAATAGTGCCTAAATGACAGACAATACCAGAATGTGGGGAAGTGTACCTTCCCCACATATATCAGTGTGTCTCTGACTCACATCTCCAACAGAAAGTGGATAGGTGAGGGAAAATGTCAAGTAGTTTCTCAGGGGTGTGATACCAATGGGTAAGCATTTTAAATTGAATCTCCTTAAGGGATGTGCAATATGAAGATTTAGTGGCTCGTTTCCAAATGGTTTTCCATTTGTCCAGATATCCATGACAGACAGAAGTAGTGTCAATTTGGTGAGGATAGAAGATTGTAAATTGTGGAGACTAGGCCTCTGGTGGAGGTTGAACCTCAACATAATAATTTAAAGGACGTAGGTTTGGGGAAAGTAAATGCATAATTATGTTTAAATAGTAGTGATGAGGGGCATGGGCCATATTCGAATTTGCGATATTTCGCGAATATATTGACGAATATTCGCCATATATTAGCGGAATTCGCATATTCGTTATATTTGGTTTTTTTGCGCATATGCGAAAATATATGCGCATATTCGCGAATATTGAGCCCTCCCTTCTTTAATGGTATAGGGAACTATGACAAGTGCATTAACTCAGTGATTTTTGCCCATTGTGGTCTATGGGGATTTTACAGCATGTAAAACAGTAAGCTAAGCAGGACCGTCTTGGCAGCACAGTGGATGGGAGACCACCACAGGTTTGAGTCCCTGGGTGGGACAGAGTTTTGCAGTGTTGTGGTTTAACTTTACTTTCCTGGAAATGCTGCTGAGTTGCCCATAGCAACCCATCAGATTGCTTCTTTCATTTTTCACAAGGCCTCAGCAAAATGAAAGAAGCGATCTGATTGGTTGCTATGGGCAACTGCACAACTCTTCCTCTACACTGGTTTTGATGAATCTCCCCCCATAGAAGGAGAATTATCAAAACCTGTCCAGAGGAAAAGTTTCTGAGTTGCCCATAGAAACCGATCAGATCGCTTCTTTCATTTTTCGGAGGCCTTTTCAAAAATGAAGGAAGCAAACTGATTTCTATGGGCAACTGCACAACTCGTCCTCTACACTGGTCTTCCGCATATGCGCATATTCGCAAATATTGAATCCTCTCCTCTTTAATGGTATAAGGAACTATGACTGGTGCATTAACTCAGTGATTTTGGCCCATTGAAACCAATAGGCCCATTGTGGTCTATGGGGATCGCACAGCAATGAGGCCTATTGATTTCAATGGGCAAAAAATCACTGAGTTAATGCACTAGTCACAGGTTCCTATACCATGAAATAAGGGAGGACTCAATATTTGCGAATATGCGCATATGTGCATAAAATTTTGCATATGCGAAAAAAATGAATATTGGCGAATTCGTGAATATGCGATATTCACGATTAAAATTCAAATTGCGAATATTCACGAGCAAAACTATTAAATTGATCAACCCACTGCTTTGCTCAGCTTGCTAGGTATTGTGATCGTTTTTATGGGTTTGTTCTGCAGTAATACTTGCAGGATTTGTAGTGCACCAACTGGACACAGTAATGCAGGTCAGCCCACTGCTCATTGCTTTGCTCAGCTTGCTTTCTAATTCTACTGGTTTTGTAAAGGCTTGTTGGGATCAGTAGATCCTGCTCTCTATCAGCTTTCTCTCTCCAAGATGACTGCTGCAAAGCAGTGCATAGGGCTTTATTAGCATTCTAAACCCACCCCTATGCTTTATCCTGATTTGTCAGGAAGCTGTATGTGACATAAATATGAGCAATGATTGAATAACCTAGGGTCATGCGATCTTGCTGAACCTGCAAGACATGCTGGGCTTTCCTGATGTCATCTCAGTGTTTCTAGTACTTCTTTCATTTATTCAGGTGACAGATCATGTCTAGAAAGCTTTCTTATAGATGTTTAACCCTTTGGGGACTAATCCCATTTTGACCTTAACCCCTTCAGGACCAAGCACATTTTGGCCTTAAGGACCAGAGCGTTTTTTGCACATCTGACCACTGATCACTTTAAACATTAATAACTTTGGAATGCTTTTAGTTATCATTCTGATTCCGAGATTATTTTTTCGTGACATATTCTACTTTAACTTAGTGGTAAAATTTTATGGTAACTTGCATCCTTTCTTGGTGAAAAATCCCCAAATTTGATGAAAAATTGAAAATTTTGCATTTTTCTAACTTTGAAGCTTTCTGCTTGTAAGGAAAATGTATATTACGAATACATTTTTTTTATTCACATGTACAATATGTCTACTTTATGTTTGCATCATAAAATTGACAAGTTTTTACTTTTGGAAGACACCAGAGGGCTTCAAAGTTCAGCAGCAATTTTCCAATTTTTCACAAAATTTTTCAGGGACCAGTTCAGTTTTCGATATTTTTCAGGGACCAGTTCAGTTTTGAAGTGGATTTTAAGGGTCTTCATATTAGAAATACCCCATAAATGACCTCATTATAAAAACTACACCCCCCCAAAGTATTCAAAATGACATTCAGTAAGTATTTTAACCCTTTAGGTGTTTCACAGGAATAGCAGCAAAGTGAAGGAGAAAATTCTAAATCTTCATTTTTTACACTCACATGTTCTTTTAGATCCAATTTTTGAATTTTTGCAAGGAGTAAAAAGGAGAAAATTTTTACTTGTATTTGTAGCCAAATTTCTCTGGAGTAAGCACATACCTCATTTGTCTAAGTAAAGTGTTCGGCGGGCGCAGTAGAGGGCTCAGAAGGGAAGGAGCGACAAATGGTTTTTGGAGGTATGTCACCTTTAGGAAGCCCCTATGGTGCCAGGACAGCAAAAAAAAAAAAAGGCATACCATTTTGGAAAATAGACCCCTCAGGGAACGTAACAAGGGGTAATGTGAACCTTAATACCCCACAGGTGATTCACGACTTTTGCATATGTAAAAAAAAAAAAAAAAATTTACCTAAAATGCTTGGTTTCCCAAAAATTTTACATTTTTAAAAAGGGTAATAGCAGAAAATACCCCCCAAAATTTGTAACACAATTTCCCCCAAAGTATGGCGATACCCCATATGTGGCCCTAAACTGTTGCCTTGAATTACGACAGGGCTCCAAAGTGAGAGCGCCATGCGCATTTGAGGCCTAAATTAGGGACTTGCATAGGGGTGGACATAGGGGAATTCTATGCCAGTGATTCCCAAACAGGGTGCCTCCAGCTGTTGTAAAACTCCCAGCATGCCTGGACAGTCAGTGGCTATCTGGCAATACTGGGAGTAGTTGTTTTGCAACAGCTGGAGGCTCCGTTTTGGAAACAGTGGCGTACCAGACGTTTTTCATTTTTATTGGGGAGGGGAGAGGGGCTGTGTAGGGGTATGTGTATATGTAGTGTTTTTTACTTTTTATTTTATTTTTTGGTAGTGTAGTGTTTTTAGGGTACAGTCGCACGGGCGGGGGTTCACAGTAGTTTCTCGCTGGCAGTTTGAGCTGCGGCAGAAAATTTGCCACAGCTCAAACTTGCAGCCGAATACTTACTGTAAACCTCCGCCCATCTGAGTGTACCCTGTACATTCACATGGGGGGGGGGGAGAAACATCCAGCTGTTGCAAAACTACAACTCCCAGCATGTATGGTCTATCAGTGCATGCTGAGAGTTGTAGTTTTGCAACAGCTGGAGGCACACTGGTTGTGAAACACCGAGCTTGGTAACAAACTCAGTGTTTTGCCACCAGTGTGCCTTCAGCTGTTGCAAAAGCTACAACCCCCAGCATGTACGGACAGTGGAAGGGCATGCTGGGTCTTTTAGTTATGCAACAGCTGGAGGCATACTACTTTGGCTGGGGATGCTGGGGATTGTACTTATGCAACAGCTGGAGACACACTGGTTTGCTACTTAACTCAGTGTGCCTTCAGCTATTGCAAAACTACAACTCTCAGCAGTCACCGACAGCCAACAGGCATGCTGGGAGTTGTAGTTATGCAACCAGCAGATGCACCACTACAACTCCCAGCATGCACTTTAGCTGATTGTGCAAGCTGGGAGTTGTAGTTATACAATAGCTGAAGGTATACTTTTCCATAGAAAAAATGTGCCTCCAGCTGTTGCAAAACTATAAGTCCCAGCATGCCCATAAGGGAATGCTGGGAGTTGTGGTGGTCTGCCTCCTGCTGTTGCATAACTACAGCTCCCAGCATGCCCTTTTTGCATGCTGGGAGCTGTTGTTAAGCAACAGCAGGAGGCTATCACTCACCTCCTGCTGCTGCTCCACGCCGCATCAGGTCAGTCCCTCACCGCCGCCGATGCTCCTGGGGCCCCGATCCCAACATTAACGCCGGGGATCGGGGTCCCCAGCACCCAGGGTGCACGTCCCGCACCCGCTCACGTCCTCTGGAAGAGGGGCGGAGCGGGTTGCGGGAGTGACACCCGCAGCAGGCGCCCTGATTGGTCGGCCGGGAAACCGGGCGACAAATCAGGGCGATCGTGAGGTGGCACCAGTGCCACCTCACCCCTGCTGGCTACGGCTATTCGGGGCCGTATCTGACGGCCCCGATCAGCCAGTAATTCCGGGTCACCGGGTCACTGGAGACCCGATTGATCCGGAATCGCCGCAGATCGCTGGACTGAATTGTCCAGCGATCTGCGGCCATCACTGAGATGGGGGGCATAATGACCCCCCTGGGCGATATGCCGCGATGCCTGCTGAACGATTTCAGCAGGCATCGGGCACCGGCTCCCCTCCGCCTAGCGGCGGGGGGCCGGGAATGGACAGGACGTACTCCTATGTCCTTGGTCCTTAAGGACTCGGAAACGGGGGCGTAGGAGTACGTCCATTGTCCTTAAGGGGTTAAGTAAAAATAGCAAAGTTATGGCTGGCATGAGGTTCTTATATTTGGCATTTGACAATCATTCATATGCTTTTAGAATGAGATTAGTATCTGTTTCAGGTAGATACACATCAATGTGTGGGGACCTCACAGATTGGATGGACTATTTAATTGCTCACTGTCAGATTATTCCTAGAGCTTGCAAACAATAAACATTTGAAATGATACCATTCGTTCAAAGGACTCCACACTGTGAAAGAGAAACTGGAAGCAGATGTGGAGGGAAGAGATCTTGCAATCCCTCAAAATGATAACTGTTATTTTAACCTACACAATTTCTTAAATTTCATGTAACAAGGATTGTTTTATTTTTATATTAAAAAAGAGAACAGACCCAGACATGGAGCAAAATATCTGCAGGCATTAATGTTTGACAGGCATTATGCCGCAGTGCTGATGATGCAGCTCTATGGAAGCATAACTATTTTGTGGCATGGAAGCCGAGTACAGATTCTAATACTGATAATTTTAAATCCCTGGCAAAAACCATAGTATTACATTACATTTGAAGTATGTATACCCAGATTATTTTTACTTTTAACAAATACATAAATCACAGAACAAAATAACAGGTCAGATTTACAAATGCTGTTGTTCTTTTCCCCCTATGTTTTGGATTCTTACCAACTGGGCTTTCGCCCCATGATTTATTGGGGCATAATTCACAGCAATTTACTTGTGATGCACAAATAAAAAGTAGCACATTACACTTAAGTGATGTTGTAACAAACCATTAGCATATTTTTTTTATTGTAGGTAAATTTAAATTATTATACTCTTTACAATTGAGAAAAAATGAAAATAAATAAAAGAAAAAGATTATAAGAGAAAAATTTTAGCAAAAAAGCACCCGCTGTATTATTACATACATATTCTATTTTACTTTTCTGGCAACTTTTTAATAATAAATCTGTTGTTTTGTGTTTGTGTTTAGTGAACAAACTGTGGTCAAACCCGCTTTAAAGGGGTTCTCCGGTGGAAAACTTTTTTTTTTTTTAAGTCAACTGGTGCCAGAAAGTTAAACAGATTTGTAAATTACATCTATTAAAAAATCTTACCTCTTCCAGTACTTATTGGCTGCTGAATACTACAGAGGAAATTCTTTTCTTTTTGGAACACAGAGCTCTCGGCTGAATCACGAGCACAGTGCTCTCTGCTGACATCTCTGTACATTTTAAGAAATGTCCAGAGTAGGAGAAAATCCCCTTAGCAAACATATGCTGCTCTGGACAGTTCCTAAAATGGACAGAGATGTCAGCAGAGAGCACTGTGCTCGTGATGTCAGCAGACAGCATTGTGTTCCAAAAAGAAAATAATTTCCTCTGTAGTATTCAGCAGCTAAGTGCTGGAAGGATTAAGATTTTTTAATAGAACTAATTTACAAATCTGTTTAACTTTCTGGCACCAGTTGATTTAAAAAAAAAAAAGTTTTCCACTGGAGTACCCCTTTAATCGCCTGAACATTACATTTGTAAAGTTTCTTCGATCAAAGTGTCTTTGCGCAAGGTGCGCTTCATCTTGTTGCAGAGCAACATGCGTCTCAATTTTGTTTTATAAAACAAATAGGCCAATGTTTGTTTAATAGATGGACATTTTGGTTTAGTGAAACAAACCTTAAACAAAAGGAAATACATTATTTAAGCTAGAATTTTCTTTAGAGAAAAATAAAGGAAAAAATAAATAATAATTCAATGTAGCTTTTTGATGTGGGACCCCCATGATCAGACATCTTATCCACTATTCTTTGGGTAGGGGATAAGATGCCTAGGGACGGAGTACGCCATTAAATGGGTACTCCACTGGATAACATTTTTTTTTAATCAACTGGTACCAAAAAGTTAAACAGATTTGTAAATGACTTCTGTTAAAAAATCGTAATCCTTCCTGTACTTATCAGCTGCTATATTCTCCACAGGAAGTCATTTTCTTTTTGAATTTCTTTTCTGTCTGACCACAGTGCTCTCTGCTGACACCTCTGTCCATTTTAGGAACTGTCCAGAGTACAAGCAAATCCCCATAGCAAACCAATCCTGCTCTGGACAGCTCCTAAAATGGACAGAGGTGTCAGTAGAGAGCACTGGGGTCAGACAGAAAGGACATTCAAAAAGAAAAGAACTTCCTGTGGAGAACATAGCATCTGAAAAGTACTGGAAGGATTAAGATTTTTAAATAGAAGTAATTTACAAATCTGTTTAATTTTCTGGCACCAGTTGATTTTAAAAAAAATGCTTTCCAGTGGAGTACCCCTTTAAAGGAAATGCTTACAGACTTTACCAAACTGTTGGACGTAGTTAATTGAATGAAAACATCATGACCCCCACACAAGAACAGTCAATTGAAACAATGGAAAGGATTATAAAGCTGATAAAAGATGGAAATCTTAAAAGTTTTACAATAGATGTTGGTTGTCAGCTGTGTTTAACTGGGTGCAAGCATAAACAAAATTAAAATTGTATGAAAGCAAAACACATAGTTAAAAGAAGAAATATACCACAGCACCAGGAGAGAAATCTCAAATCAATATTCCTTGAGAACAAAAAATGCACAAAAAAAACAAACAAGACGAAACAGGAGTTAAAGGGGTACTCCGGCCCTAAGACATCTTATTCACTCTCCGAATGATAGGGGATAAGATGTCTGATTATGGGGGTCCCCAGCGGCAAGACCCCCGCAATCAGACATCTTATCCCCTATCCTTTGGATAGGGGATAAGATGTCTTAGGGTCAGAGTACCTCTTTAAATTTTGTTGAAGAACTGCAAGAAATACCGGTAGTCTGAATGAGATGGGACTTATATACACAAAAAAATATATATATACTACCACCGAAACAAAGGTTATCACCAGCTTCATGTGAAATAAATAATGAGTAGTGCTCCTGGGATGTGGGATTGACCTTACAGGTTATTTTTATTATCCATGCATATTGATAAGCCTAGGATGCCATAACCTCATCTATTCGGTCGGCCTTTCTTGGACCCCAACAAAGACATGGTCTCAAATGGTAGGAGGTGCTCAACCCCAAATGCAGTTGTACATTTATGCTGCGGGAGCAGATCCTGCACTTGTGGTCTGTTGCTAAGGGCAATCCCCAGCATACAAATGCATACAATGGGGGATGCCTGCAGCAGAGTGCCACATTGGCATCCTACACCAGATAAACAGTGTGGATGTGTAACAATTAGAATAATACAATACAAGAATTTAGGTGCATTACTGTGGTAGATGTAAACAATGACATTGGCTAATCCTCAACACTGATGTTAAAATTTGGACATTAACCAGTATATCCTTATATGAAGGACATACCTGAGCCCGCACACCAACGCCAAGGTTTCTCAAGTGGCTCGGGACCTAACACTAACCTACCTGTGCGTGATAAGCAAAACCAGGGGCCAGTGGGCAATTACAGCAGCATTAGGTCCGACTCACAGCTTGCTCCCAGGTTACCTCCAATATGGCTGGGCGCACATACAATGGGAGGAGGGAGACAGACTATAAGCCCCACCCAAGTTGGCTGATATGGTTGCCGGCCTCACAGGTGGACCTTAATGCTGCCCTAATAGTGATCGAGGCGCATTAAATGTGGAGTTTATACACCTCCAAGTATAAGATTTAAACAACAAAGATGTGGTCTCAAATGGCAGGAGTTGCTCAACCCCAAATGCAGTTGTGCATTTATGCTGGGGGAGCAGATCCTGCCCTTGTGGTCTGTTGCTAAGGGCAATCCCCAACATAAAAATGCATACAATGAGGGATGCCTGCAGCAGGCCACAAGTGCCACATTGGCATCCTACACCAGAGAAACAGTGTGGATGTGTAACAATTAGAATATCACAAAACAAGAATTTAGGTGCACTACTGTGGTAGATGTAAACAATGACATTGGCTAACCCTCAACACTGATGTCTCAATTTTAACATCAGTGTTGAGGGTTAGCCAATGTCATTGTTTACATCTACCACAGTAGTGCACCTAAATTCTTGTTTTGTGATATTCTAATTGTTACACATCCACACTGTTTATCTGGTGTAGGATGCCAATGTGGCACTTGTGGCCTGCTGCAGGCATCCCTCATTGTATGCATTTTTATGTTGGGGATTGCCCTTAGCAACAGACCACAAGGGCAGGATCTGCTCCCCCAGCATAAATGCACAACTGCATTTGGGGTTGAGCACCTCCTGCCATTTGAGACCACGTCTTTGTTGTTGTTTACATCTTATACTTGGAGGTGTATAAACTCCACATTTAACCCCTTAAGGACCTAGGACGTACCGGTACGTCCTTGGTCCTGCTCTTCTAATGACATTGGCTAACCCTCAACACTGATGTCTCAATTTTAACATCAGTGTTGAGGGTTAGCCAATGTCATTGTTTACATCTACCACAGTAGTGCACCTAAATTCTTGTTTTGTGATATTCTAATTGTTACACATCCACACTGTTTATCTGGTGTAGGATGCCAATGTGGCACTTGTGGCCTGCTGCAGGCATCCCTCATTGTATGCATTTTTATGTTGGGGATTGCCCTTAGCAACAGACCACAAGGGCAGGATCTGCTCCCCCAGCATAAATGCACAACTGCATTTGGGGTTGAGCACCTCCTGCCATTTGAGACCACGTCTTTGTTGTTGTTTACATCTTATACTTGGAGGTGTATAAACTCCACATTTAACCCCTTAAGGACCAAGGACGTACAGGTACGTCCTTGGTCCTGCTCTTCTGATATAACGCGGGGTTACACAGTAACCCCGCGTCATATCATGGCGGGCCCGGCGTCATAGTGAAGCCGGGACCCACCTCTAACAGCGCGCAGCGCCGATCGCGGTGCCGCGCGCTATTAACCCTTTAGCCGCGCGCTCAAAGCTGAGCCGCGCGGCTAAAAGTGAAAGTGAAAGTTCCCGGCTAGCTCAGTCGGGCTGTTCGGGATAGCCGCGGCTAATCGCGGCATCCCGAACAGCTGACAGGACAGCGGGAGGGCCCCTTCCTGCCTCCTCGCTGTCCGATCACCAGGCATGAGCAGTCATCCGGCAGAATCGTTGATCACTGGTTTCTTATGAGAAACCAGTGATCAACATAGAAGATCAGTGTGTGCAGTGTTATAGGTCCCTATGGGACCTATAACACTGCAAAAAAAAAGTGAAAAAAAAAAGTGAATAAAGATCATTTAACTCCTCCCCTATTAAAAGTTTGAATCACCCCCCTTTTCCAATAAAAAAAAAAACACAGTGTAAATAAAAATAAAAATAAACATATGTGGTATCACCGCGTGCGGAAATGTCCGAATTATAAAAATATATCATTAATCAAACCGCTCGGTCAATGGCATGCGCGCAAAAAAATTCCAAAGTCCAAAATAGTGCATTTTTGGTCACTTTTTATATCATTTAAAAATGAATAAAAAGTGATCAATAAGTCCTATCAATGCAAAAATGGTACCGTTAAAAACTTCAGATCACGGCGCAAAAAATGAGCCCTCATACCGCCCCATAAACGGAAAAATAAAAAAGTTATAGGGGTCAGAAGATGACAATTTTAAACGTATTAATTTTCCTGCATGTAGTTATGATTTTTTCCAGAAGTCCGACAAAATCAAACCTATATAAGTAGGGTATCATTTTAATCGTATGGACCTACAGAATACATATCAGGTGTCATTTTTACCGAAAAATGTACTACGTAGAAACGGAAGCCCCCAAAAGTTACAAAACAGCGTTTTTTTTTCAATTTTGTCGCACAATGATTTTTTTTCCCGCTACACCATAGATTTTTGGGCAAAATGACTGACTTCATTACAAAGTAGAATTGGTGGCGCAAAAAATAAGCCATCATATGGATTTTTAGGTGTAAATTTGAAAGAGTTATGATTTTTTAAAGGCAAGGAGCAAAAAACGAAAATGCAAAAACGGAAAAACCTCCGGTCCTTAAGGGGTTAATGCGCCGTGATTGTATGTGTGCCCAGCCACACTGAAGGTAACCTGGGAGAAGGCTGTGAGTCGGACCCAATGCAGCTGTAATTTCTCACTGGCCCCTGGTTTTGCTTATCACGCACAGGTAGGTTAGTGTTAGGTTCCGTGCCACTTGAGAAACCTTGGCATTGGTGTGCGGGCTCAGGTATGTCCTTCATATAAGATTATAATGGCTAATGTCTCAATTTTAACATCAGTGTTGAGGGTTAGCCAATGTCATTGTTTTCATCTACCACAGTAGTACACCTAAATTCTTGTATTGTATCTTTCTTCGACCTCACAAGATCTGCCATTTTAAAGATGCTGTGAACAATCAAGTAGCCATCACTAATTGATCCTTGTCAAAGTTGTTCAGATTCTTTCACATGCCCACTGTCTGTTCACTTACTTCCTCACGAAGGTCACACTTTGACACATTCCACTGTAATAAGCTTTGTTTTATATGATGTTACATATGTGTTATGGGTTTCTCTGATTTGGGAAATTATTATTATGAAATTAGAGATGATAGCTTGCCTATAAATAGACTGCCATGGTCTAAGTGTACCTGAGGAGGTTATCAGTCCAGTAGAGAAAATGTGGTGTCCTGTGTAAAATAAATAAATTAAAGTTTTAATACTTCATCGGCTCATCATTCATCACTGTGAGCAAAGCAGATTGGAACTCTAAAATCTTGCTTTTTAAATTGTGGTTGATAGACAGTGTTTTCCTAACACCTAAACTGTCAAATACTCCTTAGCTGTTCAGCTAAAACACTAATGACAACAGAAAATTGAAAGAAGGCTTGTAAGCAACCATGCTATGTTCTTTTTCATCTAAGGCCATAGTATAAATCCAATTTGCCTAAAAATAAATGTAGCTAGTGTGAGAAGGTGAAAGGCATCGTGGTGGATGGGTGTTAAGTGTCACCTCCTGGCTTTGGTGAAGTAAGAGCTGGTATTATTCAGTGTCTGTGCTGCGATGCAGTCTGACGCTGTAGTATGGCTGGAAGGCCAATCCGGGATGGCTCTTACTGGGAATGACAAAGTTCAGGATGGGGGTCATTCCCCACAATCCAGGCCGCCTTTTGTTGGCCTTAAAGGCAACCTGTTTCACCAGCTGAGAGGGATTTGCTAGTTGCAGCTCACACTGCCAAAAAGAGCTGAATGTGGATTTCTTCCCTGTGTTTGCTCCAAGGTTGGGAGCTGGTGAACAGTCTGCCTGGAGGTCAGAAAAAGACTTGCTTGATGCCGCATGGCATGGACTCAAGTGTGAACAAACACCTAAGGAATACAGGTGGACTTTTGTTAAGTTTTCCTTGGTTCTGCATTTAAATACTGTTTGCTGTGTGCCAAGTGTAAATAAAACACTGAACTTTGATTTGAAAAGAACTGTTTCCTTGCCTTTATTCTGCAACCGCACCTATTTGCAAGAGCGTGCCATCACATTTGGTGGAGGATGCGGGCAAAGCAGTGAGGTCAGCAATTGTGTTGCAGCATGCTGTTGCTAAGAGACGAGCCTGGGTTAACCCGTTGGAGTTGTTGCTAGGGGCAACAATCTGGTCGACAAGTGTTCCAGTGACCGGAGTGTTGTCAAAATGGAGGCTGTTATAAAAGGACTAATGGAGACCAACAAGCACCAGCAGGAAACCAACCAGCTGTTACTGCAGCATGTAATGGCCCTACAAGCAGCAGTGACGTCCCGGAACACCCCTGACACCCGGAAAGCTGTACTGTTGGTGATCCCCAAGATGACCCCCTCGGATGACGTCGAGACCTACCTGGCGGTTTTCGAGAAAGTGGCCACGAGGGAGAAGTTACCCTGAGAACAGTGGGCCGAGGTCATCGCTCCGTTCCTGTCATCGGGACCTCAGCAGGCCTACTTCGACTTATGCGACGACCAGGCTGTTGACTACGAGGTTGTCAAAGGTGAGATCTTGACAATGTGTTGATCTGGGCCCATCGGGTTCATCAGTGGGAATACAAGCCGGGTGAGCCTGCCAGGCCACAGTATTACAACCTGTTGCACTGCCTGCAAAAATTGCTGCAGCCAGAGGTCCTAAGTCCTCACAC